>NW_010540832.1:0-42844 GCF_000687285.1 Phaethon lepturus
AGGAGAGGAGAGGAGAGGAGAGGAGAGTTCCATTTGGAAGGGACCTACAACAATTGTCTAGTCCAACTGCCTGATGAAGCATCTATTTTCTGTGCTATCAGATTATTTAGAAGCAAAACAAAGCAAATTGCAAAAAGTTATATCCAGAAACATAATTTTAATCTATTTTTGCTGTCTTGATACAATGATTTGAGTGCAAATTAAAAACAAAATTCTGAAGCCAAGTAAATTGCTATTCATCAGCTGATCCTCAGTAGTGGAACAAAAGTTGCAACATGCAATGTGTTAGCTTTACCCACCAAGGAGGGTCCAGTTTATAGACAGTGACTTGCTACATCACTGTAATTTAGGCACCTGGATTGCATCTCCACACATTACAAGGTGCCCTGAAGTTCTAAGATACCCTTATTTTTAGTGCCTGTTTTCTTTTTTCAGCTCAAATTACCTGAACTAATCTGATTGTTCTGTTAAAATTGAGAGTGATGGCTTCATAGCATGAAAATAAGCGTATTTGTTTCATGCCCTGGGATGTGACATGAGGATATGCGGTATATCCGAGGTGCAAAAGCTGCTCAAACAGCACTGCAAGACTGTAAGCTAGAGGAAGCCAAATCTGATGCACTCATCCACACTGCCTATTGGAGATGGCCTGTGCTATGCGCTCTTGTATTGCCTTAGAAAGTGCGCCTTAGAAAGCTGACATGGGCCAAGATTGTGCTTGGAAGCACGTGGATGGTTAAGCAGTAGAGGTGGACACTGGTTCAGTGCTAGGTTTACTGTGGTTCTGTTTTATTTAGCAGTAAAGATGCAATCACAGAGATTACAACACAAGCCCTGAAAAGAAACCATAGGAGATGCGTTGCATGCTGGTCTTGTCAGTGCCTCTTCATCGGTGAGCAACAGCATGGCAGGACTGCAGTTCAAAGGTTCAATGCAGTTCAATGCCTAACCATTCTAGAACTATCCTTAGTCTTGTGCCTTGTTCCATGGCAACTTGTTTGTCCAGTCCAGTCCCAAACTACCCAGCTTGTGGTCCCCTGTGTTTACCACCTTCTCCATCCCTCCCTTTTTTTTTGGACAGCAGGGGTGATGCTATTTCCCCTCCACCAGAGAGAACTGGAGAAACTAAGCACAGGCTGTGCTTTGAACTACACTTGAAATCATAGCTCTAGTTATTCCTGAGGAAGAGGTTTCTAAACACAGAATTAAACATGAGCAAAACAGGACACTGCATGGAAAAGTAACCATAAAAATAAAAAAAATTGTTGCATTAACAATTAAATACAGAATTTCTCTGTAAGGCCATAAAGCTGCACCCATACATGGGATGCTTGAAAGGTACCAAAGATATAAAATATACAACATTCAGACTTAGCTGCAGAAAGAAGAGTTCTCAACATTTTCCTTCTGAAATACTTAATCACTGTGAGTTGATACTAACATTGCATCAGCTGTTACTGTCACTTAAACTCGTGAGAAAGGCAGTCGGTATCCTTCTGGTTCTCCTGTAATTGCAGCGCTCTGGCCAACCTGTATCTCCCATTGTAGGCACTGTAACATTTCCCTTTTATGTGATGTATTGATTCAACTCAGGAACCGATCAGTTTAAGCTTCACTATAATTTTTGTTTCTGGAAAATGTGCTTTTGCATGTTTAGGGATGACGTGTGTAAAGGACTGCCCTTTGTTGTTCTATTAATGGAACATTTCTAAAGTAATAGTAAAAAAATCAATTACCGCTGTTACCTGCAGCTCCCTCGTTTCCTCCTCAGCAGCAGAAGCATGGTATGAGAGAACCTACAGAAAGAGAAAAGCAGCCCTTATAGTACAAACAAAAGAGCAATGTGATAAAAAGGTATTTTTCCTAAAGCAGAATTTTCAGCTTGCAGCTGCACTGCATTGCGTTGCACTGCATTTGCTGATGAAATCTAGCATCCATGCAGGGCCCGCACTGGTTTTAAGGAAGCTCTCTGAAAGTATATGGGGACATATCTGCAGCTTTCACAAATCTCCCACAGCACAGAATCTTCTCGAAATAATTAGGCCAAGAAAAAGTAAATAGTTTCCATAAAAGAGCAACGAACTCTGATTTTCTCTTTGGAAAGTTTTTATGCCCCACTTTCAAAGACATGAAACAGCTATAATTATGAGGCTGACATTGTTGCCATAATAATCCTTTCAGGAGTTCATTCAGACGTAAAAGAAAGTTTTGCCCTGACTGAAACTTGACCAAAAAAGTCTGAAAGACAGTATGTTTGTTTTAAATTAACAAAATAAGCTTGTATTTTTTAGCTGTTGAGAACACAGGACATGAAAATGTTATGGAGGTTTTTTAGCAACTAGAGATAGACTTTTTTTGTAAAGAAGCTGTCAAATACTAACCTATATTCTGTCTGGACTTCCTATATTATCTATGAAGTGTTATGGTAGGAGAGAGAATTGCTCATTTGCCCCATATAAACAAACAGGCGTTTTTTTTTTTTCAAAGCACTGAAATTATTTTGACAATAATTTTACCACCTTTTTATTTAACATGACTTAATACAGGTTTACTTGAGAGTTGTAACGTTTCTTTTAGAGGCTATGGGGTACATAATCCCCATTTCAGGAATTCTGCAAACACTCTGTTTACATAATGGCTGTTAGGAGATCCAAAGTCTACAGATTTTTCACTTTCAGCTTCAAGTTATCACCTCTGAGTAATTCAGCTTCTCAGACTAAAGCCCTCCTTAGCTATTAAACTTAACAGTAACCAATTCAAAGGCCGAGACCAGATGATGTTCATCTTGATATGGTTTGATGGAATCTGAGGAAATTGCTGAAAACCTACAATAATGCTGCTGTTACTCCAGAAACCGGTTTGTCTAAAGTACTGAGCCAAAATCATCACAGAAAACCTCAGACAAGAAAAGGAAGCCCCTAATCCCCCAAACCATTTCCTCTTCCTACGCAACAGAACAAACCCACTGTGTTGCCAGTGTGTAGCCTCATGTAGAGGAAAAGATGCATTCAGCTCACCACTAAATCTCCTGAGTAAAGTTAAAGTACAATACCAAATAAAATAGTCCTCTGCCACATATGGAAACAAGCAGAAAAATTCCTGTGCAACTCAACAGGCCAAATGCTGTTCTCCTGGGGAGAACAATTTCTGTTCAGTGTCCATGTGAGTAGCTGCACTTATGTGTAGAACAGACAGGATCTGGAGAAAATCTGGATCTGTTTTGGGCTAATTATGGACCACCTAGATTTTGAGCTCACCTCTAATGTCACCATCTGTTTGGCCATGGCTCTTTCTACAGCTTCGTACATCTGTGTATTCTGGATACCCAAGCCACAAAAGATGACAAATGCTTCCAGGAACTGTTCATCATTTCTGTTGAAAGCCTTGATTTTGCCTGAGTTTTCTTCCATCTTATTCACAAGTTGGCAAACCCCTATGCCAGGATATAGAAATTAAAAGGAAGTAATACAGAGAACTGCCAACACATCACCTATTATATGGAACATCAAAGAAAAATTAAGTCTAGGACAGTTTAGCCTACAGTATAAACCACCAATATACATAAAAGTGTCACACAGGAGTGCTGTAGGATTTTCCCCAAAGTTTTTCAGAGTAATTCCACTGTATTATAGACTAAATGCTAAAACGTTATATATTACTTAGTAGGCTCAGATGCATTTATTAGAATTTGTGAAACAAAAATGTAGGGCTTTACAGACTTGATTATCTTGTGAAATTCCAGGGTCGTTTTCATCCTAACTTTTATTATTAATAGTATTCTAGATTGATTTAGTCCCTAAAGACAATTTGTCCTTTGGAGGCTAATTAAATTTTTGTAACAATGCCAAAAGAACATTTATGAAAGTCAGAACAGTGGTACACAGAGATTTCACTTCCTTATTTGAGTCAGTACAGGAAATTTTTTAAAATAAATGAACTAAATGGAGAATACCCCAGTTGAGGCTCAAAGCCTAAGTATACTCACTGATTCTATGAGGATGAGATTGAATTACAGCCTGCTCCAAAGACCACCGATCTCATTGAAAAGCATCTTACTGAATTCAGCTTGTTAGGTTCAAACATGTTGATCAGTTGCATCTGTTTATTTTCTGATAAGAATTTCTGGACTTTTCTGTGCAAATGCCATTGAAAGGTCTGACAGGTAACTTCTACCAAACCTTGCTGCAGCTTAAATCCCTGACACCATTTTAAGCAGAGGGAAATTCACACATATACCTCACTTTAGTTTTACCTAGCGGATGGCAGTTTCTGCTAAGACATCAGAATATTAATTAAAGCAGCTGCACTATACGTATACGGTGTCTTTGGCCAAAACTGCTTTGGGGGTGATTATTGTCTTAAGTCAGTCCAAATGTTTTCTCACTCTCGTAAGTGTGAGTACTAAGAGTTTCGAGCATAAAAGCTAGCGTTTTCCAGGCCAACTGAAAATACCCCAGAGAGAGTAATAGCTGCAAATTAGAAATTCTGAAAAAAATTACTAAATGAAAAAGTCTTCATTTTCTATAAATTGCTATTGCATATCAGTTTGTATACTTTATGTATTTTATGAAGAACATTTTGCATCAGAAAGAGTAAAATATTAAAAATATATTTAACCAGCAAAAGAGAAGATAACTATTTAGCATGGTGTTTCCAGAACACTTTAAAAAATGTACAGGTTTTCTTGCATCAGTAGAGCTACTACTAATTTACAGAGGATATATGAACAGAATCTGAATGCCTTGCAGTTCGCCACTGTAAGGTCAGGGAGGCTGGATTTGCCCTCTGGTTATGGGTAGGGAAGAAATTATAATGAATATTATTTTACAGCAGTACCAACAGTGAACATAGTCAACAGCTACTGTAAGGTCTTGTCAGTGCTAATAATTTTTTATATGAAAGTATTTCCAGCATTTTAGTACTCTATGTTTACAGACTAAAAAAGCTCGTTGAGATTTTTAATTAAAGGAAAAAAAGTCTTTAAGGGAGCAAGTGTGCATCTGCCCTGTTACAGTAAGTAGAAAAACCAAGGAAAAGAATGTAGCACACACATGCAAACTGCGTTTTTAGAAGAACACTGTCCTTGCATGTATGAGTTTTAATGTCTGGTGACAGTGTAACATTGTCCTGTTTCCAAATTACATTCTGTTTTGGGAACTTATTTTAGTATCTGTCTCCTCGAAAGAGATCAGTAAGAATATTATAAACTGTTGTGGCAGGGGTTGTGGTATCTGAATATTGCAAACAGGATTCTGAACCTTAATGGAATGAGATGACCAGATACTTGAATGATAGTAAAAATACATAATCCCACCAAATAAGGATTCACTAAGAACAAAATTAACTTTCCCTGGGGAAAAAGAAGCTGCCTTATAAAACGCTATAGGAAAATCTCATGAAACTCACTTTCAGATCTCTGTTTGGTACTGATTATGACATTATAATTACTTCCATAGCAACTGTGATGTAATGAACACAAGATTAAGACTCAACAGTAAATAAGCCAAAAAAGCAAATGAATTCTTAAAAAACACAGCATTTGGATGCACGTAAATGTCTTAAAAAGTGAGAGAACTGCAGGAATATACTATGCAGTACTTAAGACTCTGGAACTGTAACTTTTTTCAAAAGCTTCCCCAAAGCATTGAGGGGGTCCATACATTACAATGAAAGGAACTCAACAGTCTTTATTGGGACGTAGTTATAAAATCACAGAAAGCTTCTGGAAAGCTTTCACCACATACCTGAAAAATGCACAAGTCAGGAGAATAAAAAAGTTCTTTTCATCTTTCTTACCAGTAAGACTTGCTTGGTTTTGCTGTGGACAGTTTTTCCCACACCAAGCCCATCTGCATACCCCACTTCCCAAATTCTGGTTTTGAGTATACTAATACTAAAAATAAAAAAGTAGACTTAGAATAATAGTCTTATATAGTTTATAGTATGCTAAAAGAACTTCTGTGTATTGTCCCAAAGACAATTTCTTGACCTTGCCCTATTAAAGATCTGAACATTAGGTAGGCTGTGAAACCTTAAAAGACTTCAAAGAGCATTTCCCAATGAGAATTACTCAGATTTGAAAAAAACACCTAAATGGGTGGCCTGACTGAAACTTTCAGTTTGAACTTCCACAGAAAATAACAATAGAAAAAAACTACATGAGATCAGGTGCAACTGTTTTATCAGTAGCTAACAGCATAGTGAAATATCTCTAATTAAAGCTCAACAGTTCAATCTTCATCCTAAGTCTTCTAGGGTCTGGTAGAATATTTAAAACAAAGTAATAAAAGAATTCATTAAAGAAGCTGATATCAAAAGAAATTTCAGAGAACTCCATTAGGTAAAGGTGATGCTTCTCTTTCTGCTTCAGGAGTTAAAAAGATTTGTCTTCATGGAAAAGGGAACTCGTATTTACTATATACATTGGGTTATGCAGTTTTGCCTTAATTTTCAAGGAAAATTATTTGAAGACCATTAAAAAATGCATTCTTGGAACTCTTAACATTTACTTGCCAAATTTTGTAAAGCTGAGGAAGATAGATTCATGCTGCTATCTAGGAATCAGTATAGTTTATGTTCTGTTTGCTTGTGGAACTTACTGATGCCAAGAAAGCAGGCTGACACTTATTCTACTCTTTATGGAACAGGGAAGTCCCGGTAATTTCCAAAAGCATCATCATCCCTTTGTTTAAGGTGAATCTGAAACTCACTGAAAGACTTAAAGCTCATTAAGCTTATTACCTGACCAGATCCTCAAAACTATTTAGGTGTACACTCATCTTTGAGGACCCAGACCACGGCTACCTAAACATTTTTAGGGAGCTAGAGATAACTAGGCTTCTAAGTTTCCATAAGCATCTACGCCTATGTGGACCTAAGTGATGTCAAATTACTTCTGAAAATGTTACCCCAGGAAACCAGTGGTATTATGGCCATTCTTTAAAATAGAAGAAAAGTAGTTCTAGAAAAAGCAAAGGAGATGCTGCAGAGATATTTACACTGGATAGCTTTAGACACTTAAACTAGTGTCTTACAGTAGGACTATAGGCTCCCTGTGTAATCCACAGAAAGAAGCAGGCACCTCCAAAGGGCAATTTGAAACACCAAAACTGTACCATAGCTAGCCTTCTAATGTATGCACCTTTCTGTAGCCAAGTCTCATTTGAAGAAACTGTCCATGTCTGTGCAGTTCAGCTTGCCGTTCAACATGCCACCACTGTTCCCTAAAAGCCCAGCATTACAGACAGCTCAGGCCTGAAGAGCTTAGTTACTGATTTACATCTTCTCTTCCTTTCACGGTCTTGTAAAATATCTACACAGGCAAGAGTGGTAACCGACTCTGAACAGGAAGCAATGAAAATAATTTCACTTACAGAAAATTTTCAAATGCAGAGAAGCTATAAAAATGGCAAAGTATCACAAGAGTGTTGTAGATACTTGGTAACTTACTAGGTAAGCAATTTACACTCAGGGTTGCAGTGGACTTTTTAGTTGAAAACATGATAATTAAGGATCTTTTCTCCTGGGTTGAGATTCCATGTTGCTGAGATTATACTGTGGAACACAGAAATACTTCTATGAAATGTATGAAAATTTTTTTTTTAAAGATACCTACCTATCACTTTATTCTTTTTCCCATTTTTTATTGGTGTACACAGCAAACTCTTTATGTGTTGACTTACATTTTCTGCATTGTCATTCTGTTAAACAAACAAAAAAATACAGTTACAATTTTAAAGACTAATGTTAAAGTGGCTGAAGTGAAAAAGCTGTAGAGCTGGGGTCTACAGCTATTCTTGGCTTACATACTCCTTCAGAAAGCAACCATGTCTTCAAAGAGTTTGCACACCTTTGGCTGGACAGTATAATAATCTGATACAAGCGTTGGTGAATAATAATACAGGTAATGATGATCATCTTCATTCAGTGGGAGTTTACAGCGACTTGTGCAGTTGTGCTAAAAATGTGCTAATTTTATAATGGGTCCTTTTGATTAGAAGGTACCACTTCCATGAAAATGACAACTTTGCGTCAAGTCAAAGTGTTCCACTCAGTGCAGCTGAAAAGAGATCAGATGGGCTTTAGGACACCTTTTTACTCTCATCAGGTGATGAGCTGTAAAAGTAACTGACCTTTCCCCTTTCCAGCGTATCCCCTCACATGGCAACGTAAGGAACAGATGCCATAAAACAAGAGTAACTAGCTGACATTCAGCTAACTATGCACTTTGTGGCACTAAAATTTTCGTAAATTCTTTTGGTTTCTTTAAGATGCCTTGATTAATCCACCAATGCAATGAAAAGGAGCTTAGTGGAGACCAAATTATGATCCAGAGAACAACAGGTAGGAAAACTACCACCAACTAGGTCAACATTCTGTAGCCTTCCAAAGACCTTTTATCATGTTTCGTGCTCCAACAGAAGGAAACTGAATTTATTTGGAGGGTGGAAGAGTGGAACAAAAGGACAATGCATCTTTTTCAAATACCTGCTGAGAAAAGGACGTAGTTCTGCTCTGACTGCTCCTGGAATAACGTGGCAGTTGCTGAGAAGTACGTTTGGTCCAATCTCTAATTGTATGTGACACAAAAAAATGGGTACACACTAATATTTCAGATCAAAAGGTTATTTTTGTGGTTTTTTTACTATTGTTGCTCTGCTCTCTGGTGCTGTGCAAGGATTGTAGACAGTTTCTTTGCAGGCAAATGCACAAACACTGTAATGCTTACAAGTGGCAATAGGAAATGTGATTCTTTAAAGAAAACATTAAAGGATTACATCATGCCAAATACTTTACATGACTCCAGGAACTTAAGTACTACTACCTAATAGTAGCCCATTATCCAGAGAGTATATGGAATAACTCAAGAGTAGGATTTGCTGTTTTCTGAACTGTGACATACCTGTAAAATCAGCTGTAAAAAAGGACATAAGAATAAGCATCTCTTCCTAGATCTCTCCAGCAAGGACAGCTGAGAAACACAAAGTCAAGCTGGCAGGAAAATTGGTTTATGGCTACCCTGAGAAGAACCTGCTATTCAGGTGCATTGAAAGTCAAACTGGACTGAATTGGAGATAAGACAACAGTGCATAGTGCTTAATAAAAATGCCTGACCCAGTATTAATGAATAGGAAGGAGATTAAGCAAAAATGGACTTAAATGCCCTTAAGGAGAACTTTCTCTCCACTGCACTAACTTTGTTGGTTCAGGGAAGAACGCGTACACATGACTGCTGAGGCTTAGCATTTGGCTTCCATACTGTCCTTGTAAGTGGCTGGAATGTGAGCCAGGCAACATCACAGCTCTTCCACAGATAAACCCAAGCTGTTGTTCTGCCTCATGTCACTACCTAGGTAGTTGAGGCCACCAAAGCATTTAGAAAGCACAAAATTATTTTCATAAGGTGAGGAAGCATGCTGTTGAATGTCCACCAAAGAAAGCAGCAAGCCAGGGTTTCTAGGGCACTAGATACACCTGAGATTTCCCACAGATGCCAGGGTTCATCAGATTTCAAAACATTTAGCCTACAGCCTTGCCTTGAGACTGCTCCTACACAGTGGTGGAGATGCAGCAGTGTTGAAAAATATTATCCAAAATTCCATCTAGCAGTACTACTGTTTTGTTTTTATGAGTTTCTTTTACATGCATAAGGTGTAAGTCATCTAGATTCCAGGAAAAAATGCAAAAGAAATCTAATGCTACTGACAAAGTGAAAGGCCTGATTCAGACAAACATTTGTTTGCATGACTCTCAAGGTATTAATTTGATTTTAAAATGTCTTCAAAACAATCATCTCTTTCTTTATTGATCTAATACAGTATATCCATCCGATTCTGTTTTTACTTCCATTCCTGCAGTTAAAATAGCTCTGGGCTCTGTAGTGCAAAGTGGTTAGCACTCAATTCCTGTGTTCCTCAATCCTTCATAGAAACCTACTCCAGAACATCCATGAAGCCTTGCACAGAGAAAAAGGGAAGCAACACAGCTCCACACCATGAGCCTGACCCTTCTTTCCACTTAGTGGAACAATCACATTGAACACTGTATTTTCTGACCTTTTCATTGTGCGTCTCAGAACAAAGAGTTTGGTAAAAAGCTATCTGCAGATCATAACTCCTCTCCCTCTTACCACCCTCTCCCTGAGCCCCTCTAGCCAACAGGCTTAAATATAAGAAGAAGAGCAGACACCTTTCTAATTTCTGCATTGACAGGAAAATACAGAATTACAAGTTTGCTTTTTGTTAATGATGACTTTGAAGGCAACGTGACTGTAAACCTGGGTCTTGCCAAATGACCTTCTCTCCTAACTCTCCAGCATCTGTGTGTTCAGTAGTACACCATACCACAAGCTCACACTTGAAGTGTGAAGCAAAAGCTCCTGAAGAAAAGTGAAGTTGTTCCTTCTCCAAAACAGCAAAGAACTTGCATCTATAACATTAATCTTTGCCAGACCAAGAAAGGAAAGGAGAGGATAAAAGGGAAAGAACTTCTGAGAGCCTCCCAACACTCACAGTAAACCACCGAGGATTACTGGGAAAACCTCCAGCTGTTCTTCACTTAAATGTCTTCCACGGAACATACTGCAAGCTCTCAATATCACACTGTCTATTTATTGACAACTTTAGTGTTAGGCTTTTCTAATAATGGCTGTAGGGATAAATTCCTCCCCTGGCCACCGACTCATTTGTGTGAGGATTGTACCATTTCTTCACTGATAATGAATTTTATCAAGCAAATGTACCTTCCTTTGTGGTTGTGCAATTCTGACTGTGGCCATTAAATTAACAGAAATAATAAGAGGAAAACAAAAAAGGTTTGAAAGGTAAACAGAAAAACATTTTCCATTTCTGAATGTCACATCTAAGCTTATTTTACTTACTGTCCAGGGAAATCTTCTGTCTTTGCAGACATCTGGGATGTTGAGAGGCGCCATCGTATTCTTGACATACTGAGCATACATATAATTGATTTTGTTTGTATCATAGTCCCTGAAGGATACAATATTATTATTATTATTCTGTGCTAAGTATGAAAATGGGTCATTTCATTATGCAAGGCAGGTAATTGTAGTATCTTTCCTGTATGAGGAAAGGATGTAACCAATAGCTATATAATGGAGTTGAGTTCAAATCCTTTATCCTACTCCAGCTGTCATCACAAAACCACAGAGTGGATTGAGTTATACATGCCACAATTTCTTTAGTATTCAACAACGTTAACACTGAACACCAAACTTAAGAAATAAACAAATCAGTACAGTTTATGCAGATGAAGGATAAAGAATGAACAACTGGGTTTATACTGAAATAAACAGGACTTTTTTAAAACAAACTCCATTCACAAATCTGACACTTGAAAAATCAATACTGGATGAAATTCACATATTCTTTAAACTGAGTACAGCAGATAAGTAATATTTGTGAATTTTCTGCTTCTAAGTTCATCTCAAATTTGTTCTAAAAGTAAAGGCACAATCAGTTGCATGGAGATTCTGTTACTGAAATAGAACTGTTTATTCCAAATCAGGACATAAAATATCTTTACAGAATCAATCGTCTCCTACTTTTTTAGCCATGATGTATTTAATTAAGGCATTTCAACTCTCTTGGACCCTTTGCCTGCTTTGGAGGAGGACGCATGTCCTTAATAATAAAACTATTGCCATCAAGCTCCTGTAGTTTCCCTCTGACAGTTGACTTGACTTTAGTTATCCTTCTGGTGTAAGGATGTTCACAGTGCTGGAGGAAGGGAATTGCTCTTTCGTTATTTCACAAATTTGATTATACAAGGAAATGCCCCACAATTCTGAGAACCAGTCTGATTTGGGGTTTGATTCAGGTCCTTGATTACATAAGAAGCCTGAAATATTACTATGTAAGGTAATACTTCCTATCTAATCCATGTCATTATATTTTTGCTATTGCCCAAAATTGTGCCCTTCAAGCATAGCAGTTCTAACTCCAATGGCTGACTCATAGTACAGTCCTTGGCATATAATTGTGCTGTCTCATGAACAAGATACAGATAAGCAATTAAGCCTCCAAGATTCCTTCCCTATCAGTTATGAGAAATAATTTACTGATGGCCCATACAAGCAGTAAATTACATTTTGAGTCCATTAACTAGTAACCATGAAAGGGACAATGATTAGGAAGGGTAAATGCTCTTTACCATTCCCATAATGTAGAACAGGAAGTAAACAGGAACTTTCTCTTTCATCCTGTGATCTTACTAGCCTGTTGTACCTCTGTACTTTCTGGTTGTACATTGTCTAAAATCATAATACAGCTCACCAGTTTTTAGTTGCTCAAGCCACACACTTTGGACAGAATTTTCTTACATATGGAATTGAATTTAATATAATAAATATTCACTGCATAAAGGGGTACAGAAATCTCTGTTTTCTCTCTGCACACTATATCTGTACTAGTGCAATTTATATATAACTGTGTCTCTTTTGACATTATTTGAAACAACTGTTTTTGATGACAGAGAAAGGTAATGGAGACAGTAATGTTCAAACTTCAATACAGAGGTTCAGACTAAATTTGGAAACTATTTAATCTGGGTATTTTAATTCAACTATTTCTACATCTTTCCCGTCCTCCCAGGTGAACTTCTTAATGGTTTCTCAAAAGTTAGAACTTTAGGACTTTATTCTTGCTTTAGTCAGTCATGTTCTTTGAGTCTATGAAATAAGAATAATGATTAAAACAATTTATTAAAATCATAAATAGGATTAGTATCTACTAATGTGGGTATGTCTACTATACAAGTCATCTATGCAAATTTCTTACAGATCAGTTTTAGAGCAGCCCACCAACTTAGGATTTTTACTTCTCACATTTTGTACGTTTCCGTAGCTTAGCCTTGTGATACAACTATGTGCTTAAACCTGACAAAGTGAAGAGATCAGCCCTACTCTCCTGTTCTGCTCAGTGTGACCTTTTTAAGGCAGTAGAGTTTGTCTATGTACATTTCAGGGAAAAGCTTGCTCTGTAAAAATAGCAGTAATACATAGTACCCAGTGGAAATAAGGTCTGTTATGAAAAAAAAAAAAAGTTAAAAGCATAGTTTCTTCAACATTCTCTTGGAATGAACAAAAGTTTGAATTAATTGTTTTACCTCTTCAGATTTTCAGCTGAATCTTCTAATTCCTCAGATTCCATGTGAAACACACTAGAAAACGAATCCTGGAATACCGAGAGGATATTTTAATATATAGGTGTATAAGGTTGTCGTAAGTTAGAATAGTAATATTCATGAAAAGCTTGTTGCAGTTATCAAAACCTATTCTGTAATAAAGACAAGTGTAAAATTATTAAACTTCATTTCACATCTACCAGCAAGTGTACAGGATTCTACCACAAAAATATCTTTTGATGCAACTTTAAGTATCATTGAAGCGTCTTGAATGTCTACTGATCACTCTGAGAAGAAATACCAGTATTTACAAGCTGTGCCAAATTTATTTGTCAGCACAGAACTGCTTTATTTTAACATTCATTCAATTCTAGACCTGCTTTGCTTGGACAGGTGAGGACATCAAAACCTTTTAAACGTATTGACTGATCTCTGTGTTGCTTTTCACGCAGCTTTTTTTAACAGTTGAGAAGCCTAAATGTAGAGAGAAATTAGATTCTGTTTGTACTAAAGATTCAAACTACAGACTGCAAACTAGGTGCTGGAGTTTGTCTAACTTGCAAGGACAGTGTGAATATGTGAATATAAAAGTCATGTACATTCCTATTCTGTATTCTTGTGTGCAGAAGTGACTCTTCTGAATCCAGTGAGAAATGGAATTGTGGCAGGTGATCACAAATGCTGTGTGTTATTTCTGTGATACAGAACCTGTAAATGCTCCCCCACTTCCAGATCTTAGTACACCCATATCTATAACAATAGTAGAGATAAAACTAGCAATGCCAGTACAAGACTGAGTCATGCAACATAATATCCTGCTCCTTGTTCTGCAGCCTGTTTTCAACAGGAAGGAAATACAGGTGGGCAGATTGGAAAAGAGTTGTGCTTTGCTTCAGTGAGCCGGGATCTTGGGACAGGCCGTGATTCTGTTTAGATATCTTGTTTAGGTATACTCAAGAAATAAAAAGTGCCATCAAAACTGATTCTGCACAGGAAGCAAAGGCTACATTGTTTTTCTCCCAGCCTTCTCCTTTTTTCCATCCTACATCAGTAGCCAAGAAAAGGAGTTAGGAAGGAGTTCAACATTCAAGATCTATGCCATAGAAAAGAGCTTAGAGCCATAGTTTCCCAAGAGGTGATGCAAAATGACTGCATAAAATGGAGGTCTGGTGTACACAAAGACCAAACCCTCTCAAGTCAACACCTAACCTGAGTAGATGCCGTAAAAGAAAAGGCAGAGGATGAAAAGGCGACACAACATACTACGGGTTTGAAATACTATTTCAGAGTCAGAATGGAGGCCCACGCTGGTGCCAGGGAATAAGCACTTCTGCCTTTAGGCAAAAAACATACTCACAGTACAATCTTCATCCACTATGAAGATGGTACACCTCTGCACTTGCATGAAGGATATTATAGTGGCAGCTATCTTCTTCAGAATTACTTCCAAAGACTGCTGCTCTTCAAAAATCAGGCTGGCAAGATCAAGAAGCACCTGGGGAAAAGGTCTTTTGTGAAATTTTGACTAATTATTTAAGCAGTAATTATCATGACTACTGTCTTTGATTCTTCTCCTCATCCTTGAATCAAGGAAGTCAACGTGTATGTCTGTGACCAATATTTAGTTTTGTCTCTCACACAGACTGCAAGGTAACAGTATATAATAACTAGTTTGACACTTTTGATGAAAGAAATAAATACCATAGTTAGCTGTCTGATGTTTTCGGTCAGAGAGACAGAACAGATCTAGGCATTAAGAGTTCATCAAATTAAACCTGAGAAAATCCAGATAACACAGTTATTTGTCCTTAGGAAACCTAGTTTCCTATGGCTCATGTGTGCATTCTAAAAACAGTGATATTTACATTTCTTAAGAGTTTTGAACACAATTATTTTCTGTGTAATTCTAACAGATCCTAATGAACTCTATTGTGAAAACATAATTTAGATACAGTCTGCTGTATTTCAAAGCTGCTGCTGAAGGACTTAGCTGCTGAGATATGCTCATATTATATTCCTTTTTTCCTCACAAGGAGCATGGAGCCAATTTGAAAAGATTATCCAAATTTGTACCAATTTACAAACACTGATCATCAATTGGAAACTCAGACCTACCAGAAAAATTTTAAAACAACAGCTGCCTAGTTGTTTCTCCAAAACCTTTTCATATCATATATGGCAGACATATTCACCCATAGAGGCCATGGCATTAATAACCCATCAGTTATAAAGATGGCTGCAAAATACAGTTACATTAGTCAGAATCAAATTCAGCTCTCCATTTGATCATTACTGAAAATATGGTTAGTGACTATATATAGTGGTAGCAGACTAAAAGAGTAATCTGCATAACCTCAACCATTCTCTAGGGATAATTCTATCCAAAATTTCTGGAGTATGTACACCTCTGGTTGTATAATATGTACAGTGAGCCACAGGATAACTTCAGGCAATATCTCATACATTGACATGGGATGAATTTTCTGACATGTAGCTTTACCTTCTTTCCCCCGACAGTCCACTTCTTGTAGCCCAAGCTGGAATGTGCACAGCTACTTCTGAGTGCAGTTAGTTAGAGCTTTGTCAGAGATACACCACATTCAATTAGATTAATTAAAAATAGCCAAAGAATAACTACCATATGAGAAATATCAGGAGGACTGATAACTAGCTAACCATCATAATTTCGGTACTCTTGGGACAAACCTGTTGACCATACCTGATTACGTCTGTTCTCAAGCAAAGATGTCTCATACAATTGAGCGTTGTGAAGAACAATTCCACAAAATGCCAAATAGGCGGCAAAATCCTAAAGACAAATGAACATCAACACCTCATGAAGATAATGTCTCACAGCATCTTAACTGTATTCATAACTCTATTCAAAGATAAGCTACTGCAACTGTTGTTTTCACTTTGAAGTATTAAATGATATTTTAAAGTTATTTTTGCAACCACACATTCAGGGTTGGTTGTTTTTTTTCAGTTACTCATAATTGGTTGTTTGCTCAAGCATCTCTTCTCCCTTTTTTAAACTAATGATCTTCACAGTTTATCCTGGTAAAAGTAGGACTGATATAAGAAGGAGCTGAGAGGAATCAACTCATTTTGCAGCAATGCATATGCTATCTAGAAAAACTGAGTGCAGACAATCAGCCTCTGTGATTTTGGGGGATTTCAATCTCTTCAAAAGCAGAAATAAAATTCCGCTAACATAGCTAACTCCCCTTTCAGAATGGGATTAATTCTGATATCCTGCAGCTACTCAGTATGCATTTTGTTTTAAACAGGAAGTTTTCAAAGGGAAAGGGTGAATTACAATTTTTTTATTGCTGAGGGTTAAGTCAACGTCTTCAGCCTGAGCACAGTCTGTTTTTTGCTGTACCAATCTGAACGTGAAGTTTGGAAATGTTTGGAAAGCAACTGCAGTGTGAGAATTAGGAATCACGGTGTTGTCTGCTCTCCTGACTCTCTCATATATTGTTCAGAATTAATCCAAAGCTTTTTCTCATCCTGCAATTGCTATATTGAGAAGTGATACAGTATTTAAAAAATAATCACTACACAAATTTGAATATTCAAAATATGTTTGTTGGGGATGCCAGGAGAGTTAGAACCAATTAACAAAAAATTATGTCTGAAAACTTATGAAACTGTTTTACAATGCATTTGTAAAGCCTGTGTTTCAGAGGTATAAGAGATACCATGCTGATCCAGAAGTTAAACTATTTCACATCCACATTTCTCATGGCCTCATGAAGTCAGAAATTTGCAGTATTACCAGGAATTTTTACTTTTTCAGAGGTGCTTAATTTTTAATAACTTTAAAATTTCCGATCAGCATGAAAAGTAGTAACATATTTCTTCCCCCATTCCCTCATGAAAATAGAAGAGACATAAATGTCCAGCTTTTATACCTTTTCATCTTGTTCAGTGAAAGTGCCACCAATTCCAGATTTCTTATTGATTGCTTGAGCCACACCAACAACCTAGTGTATTCAAAATGGAGTAATTAGATAATTTTTAGAGTCTGTCATTGGATTCTATTTCTAGACATATTTATAGAAGATATTAAATGATCATTACAGGTATTCATTTGGTTGACCTTCAGATAACAGAAGATATTTAAGCCTGTTTTTTCCTAATTTATTCATATTACAAATGACTGAGCATGAACCTGGAATATCCAAAACAATAAGTGGCACGAGTCCTGGATGCTCTTATGAAGAGGGGTTGATTTGATCCAAAATTGATTCTATAAATTGGAACAATCATTTCCCAGAAAGACAACAACAGTTTACGCTTCTGCAGTCATAAGTCAGACCACACAACAGCTCTCACTCTCTAAAGTTCATCGTCTTGTGTGTGTAGAAAATACCCTTCCTGCTAGCTCTGACAAAATTTCCAGAACATAGCCTCCTTACCAGATCTAGAGTTTGGCTACAGTGACCTTTTTGTATTTTGTGTCTCTCTGAATCTGACCAGATTAATTTTCATCTGCTGAAACTTAGTACACAAAGGTTGTGTGCCTGCCAGACAAAAGTTTGTTACTCAAACTTAGTACGTTTTCAAAGGTACGCTTTTACTAAGACCACATTAAACCAACACTAAGAATAAATATTTTATTATGCTTCAGTTGATAGTTAGACTGTCCTGCTTGCCAAGATGTGCTGGTATCTCGCTGTTTTAATTTTTTAATTTTTTTTTTCCCTATGGAGCAACTCGGAAGGTAGGGAAGAATCCTGGTTTACAGGTGAAGAAACTAAGCAAAGGGTAAAAAGTCATTCACAGGTCCTGCAGGACATCCGCAATGGACCCACAAAGCAAACCTGTATGCCCTGATCCACATTAAAGGCTTTCCATTAAGTAGTTCTTTCTGCTCTTGACACATGGCTTAAGTCCTAGCTTTCAGATGGACTATGTATTAAGATCACCAGCCAAGAGGCTTCATAAAGTAAGACTGCCCACATAAGTAAATCAGTGCACAGGTAGTAACAAGGAAGATTTACCTGAACTAGGAAAAAACTGCTATGATTTATGAAATAAAAGACATCAACAGAGCAGCTCCATTTACTTCCTTTGTTGGCTTGTTTCCTTTTGGATTTAAGTGGAAGAAAACTGAATCCGTGTAACAATAAACCAAAACAGATTGAACATTTAGTTTTATTCATATAAAGTTCTGTCTAAATTATGTTAAATTTCAGATGATGCTTTTTTAGTATAGAAATAATCTGTGGTAAAATTTTATTTCAAATTTCTGGACATAATTCCATGAATTGGGAGATTAAAACATTATTTCTTATGAAACAGAAAACAGTCCCTTTAAGGACAGTCAGTGAAAGTCCAAGCTACTGATGCTTTTGTAACTTTCTACGTAGAGGACAGTTAGCCAGTAAACATGATCTCTCGGTACAGGATGTTGGTTTAGATTTAAAGAAAATGTAAAATGAACATGAGAGAACAACACAGCTGTTCAAGCATGGTGCTTTTGTTACTGCCAGCCTTTGTGGAGTTCAGTTCTGCATGCTGGTGACAGCCTCCCAGGAAACCAGTCTGCCCCTGCAAACAGCAGAACTCCTGATAAAAATGAAAGTGGAATTCAGATCTTTGCTTACTACTGATTCCAGTTTCTAACGCAGGTTCTAACTCCGACATTTGGGGAGAAATGAAATTGGACTTACTCTTACATACTCAACACGGATGTCTTCTCTGGTAACTTGGATCTGTTTTTCAGAGCCCAAGGTAAACAAGAGAATTTAAAGAGACCTTCATACAAGTTAGTATGAAGAGAAAGCGAGTGTTTCTTTAAAAAATTAATTCACTGGGACAGTGTTTCTGTAGATTTCCCACTGCAGTTATTCAGGCTGTGTACTGGCAGTGACCATTCTGTCCTGTAGACTAGTTTAAACTTCTTCTGGATTCTGTGCTTATCCTTGTACTTCTGTGCTTCTACTCTTCTGAGTCATAAATTAACCACGTAATTTCACAGGACACTAAATTTGGAAGGCTTTCAGAAGGAGAGACAGGTTAATTTCAGTTGAGATACTTCTCACTTTCACTGTCAATATGGTGAAAATGAGACATTTTCTAACTCAAATATTTTGTCATTCCATTAAAAAAGGTTATTTATTTTTATTATTATACTATACATTACTAAAGCATACTCTTGTTTTCTATTAAATTGTTATTACAATAAATATTTCTCTTTGATGCATAAACACTTCCTAGATCATAGGACTTAAAGGCCTTAGCCTTTCCCTAATATAATTCAGTATGTTTCCACTCCTTTTGAGACTTTGCAAATTAGTAACTAATCTGACTTTAGGCTTAAAAGAATTGGAGAAAGTATAATAGTTTCTTCGATTTGTGAAGTAAAAAACCAAAAGAGTTCTGGCTGTTAATGAGTAATGACAGGTTTCTATAATTGATATCAAGAGGAGGACCTATAAGGTGGTGAACCCAATGCCATTTATCAGGATGGATGAGAAAGGTAGATGACCTGAGGAAGGTGCCAAGTGGAGGGTGGGGACAATTATGTCTGAGCCATTACTTATATTGGTACCCAGAAATGAAGCCCATAGTTTATGGTATCAAGCTGAATAACCACTAGCAACACCTGGAATGGATTTAGATTAAGGCAGAACTGAAAGAGGAGTAGCACCAGAGCAAGAGGTAGGAAAGGGAGGCTGGAAACTGGGAAGAGCTGGCAGTTACTCACTAAAACCCTGCACTTCCTTACAGTCAGACTGTTGATCTATATAAATGGCTGGGTCTCATCTTCCGCTAAACTCAGTAAATCTGCTGTGCAGTAAACTCGGAGGCTAGAATATGCTAGCTCAGGTGAAGCCTGCCTAGCTAAGTACAGTAACATGAAAGAGTATGTGGTAAAAAGCCATAAAGTATATGCAAAGATTTTGATTCTTTTCAGATTTTTTGGCACACTTACAACAAATGATTGACAAAGCTGTGAAGAACTTCCTTTGTTTGAGATTCAAGTAGTGTTAAGACTAGTGCAAGGTGTTAATGACAGTACTTTTTTCATCTTGCTTTTTTGGGATAAACAATATCAGAAGAAAACTTGTAGTGTGCATGTTTAAAAAGTTGTACTTAACTACTAATCATTAAATTTATAATTGCTAAACTGATGGAAGGCATACGGTTTTATTTTTGTAATGGAAAATGAGGCAATTTACTATCTCTTGGCCCTGCCTTCCCAAAATACCGTTACAAATAAGGTCATTGTTCTGCAGCATGAATCACTGCCAACTGTGGGCTCAGAAAAGTCTGTCTGACATGAAGCTTAACTGTCAGCTCCATTCCATACAACCCAGTTTTTCACATAGTCAACCTCTCATTTACTTCAGTGAGGAATATTTCTTCTCCAGTGAACTTTCTTACTGTAATAACAATGTACAACTAGCCTTATGTACTTCTATAGCGGATTCTGAATAGCAAGCAAATCCTTTAACCAGTCGACATGCTTTTATGTTAACCTACATGTGCAGAGATTAATGGTTAGGCTTTTCTCATACCAGTCTCTTCTGTGGGTATTCATTTAATTTTTTTTTTTTTTTCAGTTTTGATGCAGCATGAGCTAAGACAACTTTAATGAGGTCAGTGGCTTTTTAAGGCATCAAAAAGGTGAGTACTTTCATTTTGTGTAAAAATATCCCCTCCCTGAAAGGAAAGTCTGTGGTGCTTAAAAAAGCTGCAACAAAACAGTAAAAGGACCATATTAATATAGGAAAAAGACTATTTAGGCTCCCTTTAATAGCACTGCAGGTTTTGCATACATTAAAAAAGGCATGTGTTCTAAGAGAAATGGTCATTTTCAGATCTTTGTTAAGGTCTTTCAATAAAAGGTTTTAACTGAAGAGGGAGGAAATAATTAGGAGAATAAACCTGTTAAAAATTTATGGTTGATGATAAAAGATGCAGATGTAAAACTTTTTGTTGTTTCAGTGCCATTCTAAGCTTTTACAGACAACTTTGTTGTATGTGCCATTTTTTTGTCAAAAAAAAAAGTTTTAGATATTAAACTGGTCCAAATTCTGGCCTCACTGATATCGCTACACATTCCAGTGAACTTTGCTAAATTCTGTAGAATGTGGTGTAGAGACAGTAATGAGAGAAACCTCAGTTGGATATTATTTAACCATTGGAGTCTTGCCTGCAACCAGGTAATTAGGAGAAGATGTAGGAAACTCAAGAGGATCTGTTCCTGTTACTAAAGTAACTATGTAACTAGGACAAAAGTAAATCATGTGGTAGCGTTTTAGGCCATGGAGAACATATGCCTGTATTTTTGAGAATACTAAACACAGTACGAAACCCAATTCCTCATTTTTAAAACTTACTACAAACAAACCTGAAATAACAGTAGGCCTGATCTGTGATCTCCAGCTGGGAGTTATGTTTGCACTAGCAGAAAAATTGAATCAAAGGTGACTTACCTGCTCTGAGCTCAGTTATACAGAAAACTTATTCAGATAACAGGTACATTAAAATTGTGAAATTTTTGTGGCAATAAACACGACATACCTGAGATAAAGCTAATTCTCTGTAAAGCCTGAAGTATATGCATATCCTAAAAAAATGACAGTCCACTCAAACACTTGCTCATGAAAGCACTGTTCCAGTCTAACAAAAAGGTGTTTTTTAAGTTACTTAGGCACAATATTTTATGTGTGTTTAATACTCTGGCAGGCAGGCACCAAGTGAACTTTTTTGAAAGTTGAGTCCTGTAGCAATAAAGCAAAAATATGTATGTTTGATTTCTTGTCATTCTCCTACTATGCCTACAGAATTATCCTGTATATTTCTTGGTCACCCAAGACAAAACTAGCAGGAAAGGAAGGGGTTAAAAACAGCTACGAAAGGGGATGACCACTAGAAAAACTTAAGGTAGTACTCTGGACTGAAGAAAGCCAAGACTAAGGGAAAGACTGAATTAACTAGTATCTGCTTATACTTTGATACCTGTGAGCTTACTGGCCTAATCCCTAAAGTAACCAGTGAGCTGCTGAGTGCTACACATTCTTTTTCATAAACTTTACCCCTAGTCTGACCAAGTAGGTGGGATTGTAGAACAAGGTATATCTATAGTAGTCATGCAGTTCCTAACAAGAGCCTTCATCTAGGTTTGCTGTATTGAAAGCACGTAAGGGGTGGGCAGAAAGGAACAAGCTGTATGTAAAAGACCTTAGTGGTCCACCTTTCTTTAAAGTCAGTTGAAAAAATTCCCCTTGGATCAGAAACCAAGTACTTTGTTATTTTCCATTCAGATCACATAAGATAGAAATACACCATGAAGATGAAAAGCAATTTTGATGATGGAATTCTTCTCTTCCTTTCAGTCCCAAAAAGGGGGGGAAAAAACCTCCAACCATTATTGAGTCAATATCCACGCCTGTTCTACCACATCTGAACAGCTTTCCTAATTGTATTCTTGCTGGCAACACAGGTAATCTTCCAGTGCTTCTACTTGTTCTGTAATCTTTCTTCTTGATCTGTACCTGTTATCCATTTAATAAAGCCTGACCCACATTACAAGGAGAGTTTTCTTCCAATTATCAGAGTGCTTTACTTTTACTATTTTTTTTCCAATAGCTGATTCTTGCCTCTAAAAGCAGCAGGCTACCTAGTGTATTTCCCAGTAGATGACGACTGATGACTTCAGTGATGACGACTGTGCTCTGAATTTTATCTGGATTGTTTCATGCTGCAATTTTTTGAGCACTAAGATTACATGCATAATTCTGTGAAAGCTGTTCCAGCTCTACAGGAAGCTAGTGCCCTTTTGAGTTGGTTCTTACTTCAGATGACTTAAAAATACAATTAGTATAATTTTGCTTCCTAAGAAGATGTATTTTTTTATTTACTTTGCTGGCACCTGAATAAAAATGACATTAAGCCAAAGAAGGCTTAAGGTAACAGGAAGAGGGAAACTCAACTTTTATCTCATTTTAAAGATGGGAACATATCCACTTGAGAAAACAGACTAAGTGGTTTTAACCTTACTTTGCTCTCCTGGTCTTGTAGAGGTTTGATTCAAGCTTATAAAATCATCCTGCAGGGACAGAACTGTATTTACAGACTTTCATTTTTAATCAACAAAACTTTCACATCCTCTTCTATCATTCATGCCAGCAGTAGCCTGCGTGATTTCCAGCAGCCTAGCTACTATAACACATGTCAGCATAAACTGAAAATCCACCCAAGAAGCAAATTACTGATCTCCATAATCCTGCAGCAAGACTGCTACTGTGTGATTTCCAGCAGCCTAGCTACTATAACACGTCAGCATAAACTGAAAATCCACCCAAGAAGCAAATTACTGATCTCCATAATCCTGCAGCAAGACTGCTACCGGACCTTGAGTGAGTTTGTTTAAAGTTAGCTTGGCTAGACCTACACTATACTGCAATGACTGTGATGTATTATACCTGAAGTGTTCACTGTGTGAGAAAATAACTTAGCTGGCTAACAGTAACATGCCTTGTCACATTTTACAGAAGAAAATTCAACAGGATATTTTCAAAGGCTGTTGTAAATAGAGTAGCATCCCTGACTTGCTGGGAAGAGCTTCCCAGTGATAAAACACAGGGCAAAGTAAACAACAAACTGAACAATTGGAGTAAGCATTGCCAGAATAAAACATTTCCCTAGCCAATTAGTAGGAAGTTCAATCTTACATACTTAGAGCCTAGGATAGGTCTCAGTTAATGGAGCTAAAAGTTCCCATATGAGAAAATCATACAGATTTTTAGTAGAAATTAAACTGAAATAGAATTTTATGGAAATTATTTTGCATAGCTGAAAGAAAAAAAAAATGCAGAAATAACAGAAAATTACGTAATTCCTATAGATGTCCTACAGCAGCTGTAATGACTCTGTGCATCAGAGACTATCCATTTTACAGATATTCCAAACCAGTTGGAGAGCTGTACTGAGTATTGTATCAGTTCTGGATAACTCCAGAAGCCGGTTTACGTGAAGGACTTCCATTCCCTATTCAGTTCTGTCAAATTTTGTCAAAATGACAGTTTGTTTACAAATGTCTACAAAACCAGATGGAGAAATTCGAGGTGATAATTATTTGCAACAACTTCTGTAGTCCTTTGTTTGGATCTCTGAATCCAAGACCAAAGAAAATCAGAAGAAAGTGCCACTACCTTTACTGACTTTATTACGGGAGCTCTAGAAGGCAAATCAGTACCATTTGAAGCTTCTGAAAAATTAAAGATTTAAGCACACCAGGCATGAAAAGCTGCTTTTTGAGATACACAATGCTGAACTGCCACAACCTTATGTCTTCTGCCAGTAGTGGTACAAGCACTGTAGCATTGAAATGGTTAGCATTAATAGCTACAGCTAAAGCCTGTGGCCGGCAATACCAGTTTCCTCTTGCAAAAGAAATAACCGTGGTAACCCTGTGGTACAAGCTGGCTAATACTAACTTTTCATTGGTGGCTTTTGTACTGCTGAGGATAAAAATTCAGTCTGTTTTGAAGGTTTTGATGTGTTCTCTGATACACATCGAATATCCAAGTAGCAAGTCTTACATGCTGATGTCTAGATAACTATACAGTTATCTGCTCTTACAGAAGAATGACCAGAAAAGAAAATCTTTCAGGATCAAAATGGAACCTTTGCTATGGCTTATGACAAATTTAAATACACAAATAGATGATTAAATTATTTCACTTAGAACCATTTTGTTACTCTTTTTAAGTAGAACACAGTTCGGGTTACCCAAGGCCTTTCTTCCTCACGTTTTCTTCAATGGTGGTAACCAGCAAATGATACAGCCTTGCATGCCAGAAAGCATCATGTGGCAATACTTTTGTCATATGATGGGATGGAAAGAATTTCTGTTTAGTTATTAGAGAGTGTGCAGCGGGAGTTTACAGATATCAGATCTTTGTTCAAAGCCCCTGAAGTCAGATGCAAAGCTCGGTCAGTTTGCATTTGTAATTTTTCATGGGAAAATGAGAACTCTTCATAAAGCTAGCACTATACAAGCCTCTATGACATGATCTTAAAGGACATAATCAGCAGAATGTTTCTGTGGCATTTCTGTTGGCAAGAATAGTTTGAAAAGGGGATTGAGAAAATTTCTTTTACTATTAAGTGAATATAATTCCATTCTTCATGCACATCTCTGCAGAGGTAAAGTCCTCTTATTGCAGTGCTTTTATCTCATTGTTACTAGTTCCTGGGTCTTTTTTATGAGCTCTTCAGTGAATCAGACTGTTTTCTTCTTTTCATCTATGTAATTTCTTACTCACTGTTATTTTTAGGTGAAACTTTGGTTTCTCACATGCCTCATGGAAATATAGGCAAATGTGAAAAACATCTACTGGAAAAATCTCCATACTTCAGGAGGCCCAAAGGATTTAATAATCAGCATGAGATTTTCTTTATGAGATTACTGACTCTTTTGTTTTAAAAATATAGTACTAATACTAAACAAACAAGCAGAAAACCCCAGTTGCTTCTCTTTCTCAGTGTTTATTTTTGGATGTCTTCCAGAATCGTCTTTTGACTGTGGTCGCTGACATCCTGGGCTAAGGCAGCATTCACTATCCTCAATATTACTAGAGGGGCTTTGGGGATTTAAAAATTTTATTTATGTTTTTTAACAGGGAGGAGCCAGTATTCTGGTTTTGTTGTTTTGTGTTTTTTTCAAAAAAGAAAAAGCAGCAGAATGCAAATGGCAAATTAAAGACTGATTCACTGGTTCCAACATCTGACCAAAAATATGTCAGCCATGTGTTATGGTGAGAGGGGGATAAACCCTCTGGTAGAGACTTTAAAATCAGAAAAAAAGTACAAAGTGCCATTCTTTCCTGTAAGAAATTTTGTAGTTTAGCCCCTTGAAATTATTGCATATGAGTAGAGTGTAACACTCTCCTCAAACTTCAGGTTGGCTGAACTTTTCAAAATAAACAAATTTCTGCTTCACTTCCACTTGCTGATGCACTTAGGAGTAGAAAGCTAGCTGAAGATACGGCCAATTGCAGGTTTATTCAGCCTGTAAGTCATGGCGTATTGGACCAACAGACTACAGTTCTTATTCCTTCCCCACCTACTTCTCACCCTACCCGGTGAGAAGTAAGCATTTTCACACTCCCTGGCCAGCAAGACTTTGTAATTAATTTCTCATCCCAGTTATGCAGAGCATAGAATGTTTTCCATTCAACAAAAAGAAAATGGCATGGCTTGCGTGAAATTTAAAGCCTTGCATCAGCCTGACATGGACCACTGGTCCCTGACAGCTCTTCACACAACATCTGCTTTGCTCATCAGCTGGCCCAAGGCCAGCAGTGGCCTTAGAAAGGGGAAGACTTTTAAGTGGGAGTGGGAGTAGGAGAGGATCAAGTGCTGTCCTTGGAAGAAAAAACATTTAAACCAAACTTAGCAGTAGGTGAAGAAAGGAAATCCTGGCTGATCATCTGGGTCCACTACAGTAAGATTCAACAAACAAGTTAAATCAAGAGTTTAATCAATTCATTTAATGAGAAAAAGGTTCAGTGCAGTAAGAGTCAAGGTAACATATTCCGTAAGAGCAGTAAAAGATGGAAGAGCAAGAAAAAGAAGGTATTATGTCTTCAAACCAATCTTGGCAGCACTTCCTTTTGGAACTTGAGCTTTCTGGAAGCAAACTATAAATACTCTGAAAAAGAAAGGAATTACAGGAGAGAAAATCTCCATCTTAGGAGAGGAGGTCTGACACATATAGAGCGCCTTACACTTTGTGAGCATTCTAAGAGCTGGTGATGTGGCTGAAGGCTACAACATGCAGGATCAAAAAACCCCAAACTTGCTTCACTTACTCCCTAAGCAAAGCAGTGGACCACACTTTTTTTCCATTCCTTGGCTTTCATTGACTTTATTGAATTCACTCTTCAACTTCTCAGCGCAAGAAGATATCATTAGTCCATAACAAGAATTATCCCTACTGAAGTAGCATCAGACAGGAAGAGGGAACTTCTGTGAGAAGACGCATGGATGGGAAATATGTACAAGAGTTCAATAAGCAGATTCACTTTGTTTAAAATTAGGAATGACTTAAGCTATGTGACTTGTGGATGACTTTTCTGAATCACATTGACACCATGTGTTTTTCAATGCCTGATGTTAAGCACTTAACATGTTTCTTATTTTATTACTTATGAGCTGAGTTAATAGAATGTAAAAAATCAGCCTTTTAGACAATGATAATACCCAGTTTGTGTCCTCTGAAGAAAATAATGTAGATACAAGCTAAGCTGAAGTACAGTAACTCTTAATTGCAATCTGAGCAGGCACTGACATAGACCAGTAAGTGTGCAGAGAACTTTAATGTTGACAGATGCTTAGTGCAGGAACTGGGAACAGCACTTCTAGAGTTAAATATGTATATTTCTGCTTCTGCATCTGGGATTAAACTCTTCTTGACAATTCCCTTTGGCTTACATTACTGAACTAGATAAGATAAAATTAAAGTCCAAGCAAACATAAGCAGTCTTTAAAAAAAGATATGGTTTTATACTGTAAGATAATAACTGTCAGCTAATAAAAGTTTGAAGCGTTAGCATAGCTGGAAACAGTATTACATGAAGTGATCCCAATACTGCAACTTACCTCTTCCCTATGATTCTTTATTGGCATACAGAGAATACTCTGAGTCTTATACCCTGTGATCTGGTCAACTTCTGCATTGAATCTTGGATCCTGATACAAGAAAAAAAAACACAATTATTTGACTACTTGCCTAAAGACCAGTTCTTTTTCCTCTCTGTTTTAAAGGTTAAGCAAAGCCAGTATTTGACTTAACCGTTACCCAGGATAACAAAGGTTCCATTACTAGCTATGTAATTATATAAAGTTGTTACTATCAATGTGTTAAAACAACAACAAAAAAGCAGTTATGTGGAATATGAGTGCCTGTGGATAAATACAACTGCCAGAAAGAACAAAAAAACACCAAATCCTAAAAGGAGCCTTTCTTGAGCCTAGACATCATTATAATAAATGTATACCATCCCTAGTATCGCTTTTATCATCAAGAAGAAATTACAGAAATATACTGGAAGACATATAGCCACAGAAGAACAAAGTTTCATGAATGTGATTAGTGTTTTTGCTTTTACCAGAGGTTGCTTGTGTCATTTTTTCAGCTGACTATTGTTATAAAACTCTGATTTTTTAAAAATCTTACTTAAGGAAATCAGACTATTTTTAAAAGGCTGCTGTTCTTTTTCTAATACTTGGTTTCAAATTGAGCATGATGGACTCAATTCAAGAATGAACTTTTAAATTATAAGAACAGCTGATGTCCTCCTGGAAATCAGGAAATACTAAGCAAATGTTTAGACATTTTCTGAGGCAGCAAACAAGTGTTTGTTGAAAATGAAACCATATGAAATCAAACCACTCTTTTTTGCTTCTGAAAAAAATCTACTCAGTAATGTTACTTAATTCTGTAAACATGCTCAGATTAATTGAAAGATGATCAATCAGAAGCAGTAATTTTCAGCTCTGCATGCCTTTAGTAATTAGTTAATCAGTTAAGTAATTCAATAAAATTTACATCATCCCTAAATTCAAAGCACAAAATCAGCATATCCAAAGAGCCTGGAAGGAAGAGATGTCCTCTCCCAGTGCTGGATTCTCTGCCTTTTTTCATCCGGCCTTGTATTAAATAACTCAAATGGCAGAGTATCATTTCATTTGGGAGACCTCTATACAGTTCAAACCCTCATCCCGTTCTTGTTCATTCAGCTGCTACTCTTTGTGCCTTAGATATGATAAAATCCTCCGAAGTATTTTTAGTCACAGAACTCCAGTTTTGCAATGGCATTCACAGTTTCACTCATTTTGGTGCAGAAGTATCTTACATCTTTATACAAGTAGAAATTTAAACATTTAAGTGTCCAAAGCTAGAAATGCAAATACTGGTGTGCATATAGCTGGTTAAGATGGGTCTGATACCTGACTGCTTAATGTCAAACTTACATAATTTATTTTCATGTCAGTATTCCTCTAACATTAGTCATAGCTCCATGCTTCTGGATACACAGGTATCTGTAATACATGTATTATAACCAAAACCATGGTGTCAGGTTTACATCTTGACTGGCTTAAGTCAATATATCTACAAGTACATATACTAAAATGGCAATATTACAACAGCTGATAATATGGCTTTTCCTTTTTTCAAGAATCATTCAAGATAAATTTTTTTGGTTTACCTCATACGCATTCTTGATGTTCAGAGGCTGGCCTATAGCTGCTACATGACCCACAATGCCCTTGTTCCATTCCAGGCGAATGCAGTTGTTGGAAGCTTCTTCCAGGGTAGAGCCTTCTGCCACATCAAAAAGCCTGCTTACAAGAAACTTCTCATTAGAGCTATCCTCACAGACCAAGAACAGGGAATAGCGATCAGCTGCTATAAGCTCATGGATATGTAGGAAAATTTTATGGCAAAGTGCTGTGACATCTAAGTGACTAGAAATATCTTTCACAAGTTCTAATAGTCTTGAGCATTGATCCCCTGCACTGGTCTCAATCCTTGGAGATTGCAGAGGCATCTGTTCCTTCTTTTCAGAGCCGGAGAGGAAGCTCACTGCTCCCACTGAGTCCTTGACAAAAATAGGCCTTAAGGGTCTGTCAAATTCAGAAGCAGAGATTTTCCTCACTGGTGTCCCAGAGTTGGTGGTCTCAGCACAGGCAGGCTGGTGACAAGCGCAGGATTCACTCTGGGACTTGCTTCCCTCCTTGCAGACTGGGATGGTATGAACTCTCTCAGCAAACCATGCATTAACCATTTCTCTGTAAAACAAAAATAAAACCACAATGAATAAGTTGAAAATCCTCAGGAACTAATACATATTTGAAGAGGACACTGCAAAGAGGATAGCTTTAAACCTTTTCATACAGTGGACATGAGTGCACCTTCAGTGCTCCTCCTCTGTATCAACATTCTTCAGTTTCACACAGCACTTAGCCTAGATTAAGCAGTAATGTTTTATGCCCCATAAAAAGGAAGCTATTTCTGCCTGAAGGAAATACCTGAACGGAGCAGAGGAAGACTGCTTATGCTGTGTCTTTCAGAATATAGAAGATCATAAGTTTACACCATAATTTTGTGCTTGAAAAGTTCTGGTCCTTCCCATTCCTAAGATTTTAATTTCTTTATAAGATGTATATATATTCATATGAAGACAAAACTTTCTGTTTTATTTCTGTTTTTCTAGACCATTTCTAAATTTTAAAAAGACAATTCTGAACTTTCATTCTCGTTTGTCAAATCACCTGCAGCCCCTCCTATTTTTGTTGCCTATACACTATTTTTAAGTTAACTTCCCCTGCTCTATAAGAGTTAATGAAAAAATGCTGTTTTGACTCAAAGCACAAAAGTTTTCCTTAAAAACTGTCAGAAAGAAACATGAATATTTCTAATTCAATCCCCTTCAAAATAATGAAAAGAGAGACTGTTTTCAGGCATCTCTCCTATTTCCTTTCCTTGGAGATGAAACCCATTGCCTAACTCAACCCAAAATACTGAATACCCCCAAGATTATATTTTTGAAGTTTACCATTAATTAAAAAATGTCATGCATCTCTAGTATTTAACTGTGTTTCTCAAATTAACTTAGCACTAGAATGTTAACCATAATAATGTCTTCTCTAAATACAGCGTATCTTGAATTATCCATAAGCACATGTATCATCGAGTATACTTTTCCTGATCACTATAATATTTTCTTGTCCAAAATCTGTTGGTTTTGTTGTTGTTTTTTAAATATAGGGCTTTTTATTTCATTTACTCAGTGCTGAGAATTCCTCACACCACATGATCTACTCTCAGAAGAAATGTTTTTCTTCTGAATTACATAACGTATGGGCCTATGAACAGCAAAAATCGTATTAAAAAGTATGATCTTTTGGAAACCTTTCATGGTGGTCATGTTTTAAATTTGGGATATTTTTTATTTGCTCAGCAGACCACAGGAATTTCAAGAGTGAAGCTGAATGAAACCATGGAAATTAGTCAGGTTAGTCAGCCGCTGATCGGTTACGTGCATCAGTATACGTTAAATATGAAAAGTACTGTACATGGCCTTTTCTTCCTTACAGAACAGCTTCATCTATGTTGTAGAACGCAATACTGCAAGTGTAATTAACCATTAATTCGAAGTAAAGTAAACAATTAAAGTCCGTTAGTATTATTTTTATTAGCAAGCAATCCACAACAGAAAACTTATTTGTCTTCTGTTAGAAAGGTTTGAAAGAGTTTTTCAGATTTTGCAATCACGTATCTTTTGGAGACCTCAACTGTAGGCAAACATGCTATGAAAAATTGAATTTACTTAGGAAATAGTGTGAGTGTGAAGGGAGCACCTGGGCAAAAGAAAGTCATTATGTCACGGTACCCGTTCCACTTCAGTGAGAGCTGCCTGGTAATTTTTTTCCCCTCAAAAAAACTATGTCTGACTGAGTTAAATACCACTCAGTGTAGCACTGTAAAACCAAATTCTTCTCTTATTCACACCAGTGCAACACCAAATAAATGGATGATAGACTATTCTCTTTTGGCTTCTGTCTGTGTACTGCAGTCCCGCTCATGCAAAACCTTATATACATGTTTAATATCATTTATAGCCCCGGTGATCTTCAGGGCTGAATGGTCAGTGTTGGTCACACAGGACATCTGTGTCTCTTCTGACGATGATAGTCCAAAACCACTGAATGAAAGTCATACACAATTAAGGCAGTGGGAGTTTTGCCTCTGAGTTCCACAGAGCTAGGACTTCATTCAGTGTTTTTACATTTTCCATGAAGTTTCCGGAACAATGCTTGCTGTAGCAATAATATACTTCAGTCAACATCTATTATAAATTTCTCAGCAATCTAAAGTTATTCAAAATACTGGAAACACGGTGCCAGAGAGCACAATGAAATTCCATTGTTATTCTGAGAGAGTTTTGGTTCACTGCTTAGCTACTTATTTTTAAAGGAAGTAAGCTCTGCTTTTTAAGTGTACTAATAAAAACTTCCTATGATCCTTATTTATTACAGCAGTGATACATATTTTTTTGTGGAGTTACCTCATCCAAATGTTTCTTGCAGTGAAGAAACATAAAGAACCGTTAATACATTATTAGAACTTTGACTTTAAGAAGATTACTTTACAATACTTAAACAGGATAAGTATTAAATATGGGAGCTGTGACCATGTATAACTGAAACGCATAACAGAATTTGCATAGGGCAGTATCACATTTGCAAAAGCTGCTTCAATGACAGTCAAAATAAGAAGCTAGCATTTGATCACATTTGGAATTTTCATTTATTAAACTGAATGAGAAAACAGAATAAAAATTTGTGATGAAAATGACCAAAAGTATTCTTAAGAAAAATAAAAAGTATAAAATGCAAAATTTGTAACTAAACCCAGTGCAACCTCTAAAATCAGCACTGATAACTCTGTCATCATATGAGTTATAGGTGGGATCTTTTTTGTTTTACTCTAATCTCCTCATGAAAAGAAATTACTTGGAAATTTTAGCATTTTTCTTAACAAAACTGTGCATCTAGCACTAAAGCTGCAGAAAAGAACCTGAAAATGTGAGCTGGGTGCATTTAAAGTCTCAGACACAGGAAGGGAGATACAGAATAATAAATAGTTTTAAAAGAAGGCTTGCGATTTGACCCAGTTTCATGATTGTGTCTGCTGACTTGATTTTTGATCATCGAGGACTGGCATTAATGTAAAATAAGATTTAAAAGTACCTGTAGTAACCTTTTATCAAATGGAGAGCGTTCTTAAACTAGCAAGTGAATAGGTATAAGAAGCAGTGCACTTCGTCTAGGCATGTTTGAAAATGCACAGGTGTGAACCTGTACTATTGCTGAGTGACAGCAATTTGTAGAGCAGTCTGATTCACTGCTTATTTACGCATGAGGAAAGAAGAATATAAAATTCTATCATTTTACCTAGCTCTGTTTTACACTGAATTTACACGCGATGTGTTGATATAAGATACAAGGCAGAGAAAGAATCAGGTACTCTTTGCGGACAAAGCAAAAGCTAAAGCAGAAATTTGGTTTATCAGTTGAAACCTAACATTTTATTTATTCTGGAGTGTTTTGTAATTATGTCCCCGGCCTTAATGGTGTAGTAATAATAATAATCAGTAAGAACAATGTATTCTGAATTCTAGTATCAGTTCGCAAACTGTGGCCATGAGATAATTAGTTTTTACCTTCTTGCCTTTTTACTATGTAAAATAAGCTTTCATTCTCTATCTTATGGATGTTATTGAGGTTACAGAACATACCTGTAAAATCTCTCACATGAAATTAATTACATTTCTTTAATAAGAACTGACTACTTGCTAGGTATCTGCACTATTTATGAAGCACTTTGGCATTGAACAGAACTATATGTGGAGCTGCATAATTATGAGTAACACGTTCCTGTCCCCTTTAATGTCTCTTAGGTGATGGTCCAATAACTTGCCAACATAGTGTGCAATTCTCAAAAAGCTCTGTAGGTTAACAACACCACCACCACCACATCCTTAACTATACTGTTTAAAGCAAGGTTTTCAACTTCAAATCAATTAGGCATTTTTATTTGGGCAACAGGAAAGCCATTCAGATTCAGCTGAAATAAGAACAGTGTTCACTGACCTTTACTGAATGCCTCTTCTAACAAGGAAACTATTTAGCTCCTTTTACTCACACAGTTAAACACATGGGTGGAAGAACTAGCATTTCACATTAACTGATGTATTCTACCTCTATTTAAAATCTATCAGACAACATTTGCTTGTTGACACTCAATCCTATTTAACAATGCATGACAAGAGTATTATCACTAACACAACTACTTTCTCAGAACAGAATTAGCTCAACAGATATCCAATACCAGAAACATACTGAACCACAAGTGAGGTTACTAGAAATTAGTAACAAGTGCTATGTATGATTAAGATGTCATTTTGAAAGGACTACAGGAAAAAATAAACACTTGTGACTACTTGATTACAATGAATAATCTTTAGTAAGCACGGGTATTGTCAAGAATTGATTGTAATGACAAGACCCTTGCTGTCAAAGTAAGTTTAAAAGTTGCAGGAGTGTATGAAACAGGAGCAGATACTGATCTGTAGTGACCTACAAAGGTAGTTAAAACCAATGCAATGTCTCCTTCCCAGCATGGCAATCACTGCATGTTGAGGAGTTACAGACATCAGCATCCATTCCTCATGAGGTGCACGCATCCTTTACTACACTATGATCCTTTACTGCAGTATGAGCCTCCACTCAAGAAAGCTATAATTTATCCCAGAGTCTTATTCAAAATAGTTGAATATTAAGTAACTATTTTTCAGTCATTCTATCAGCCAAATCCAGTCTTTCCTCTATAAAACACAATTTCAAAGCAGGATGACAACAGTGACTGCTGAATTTGGCTGGTGACCTTATCTGCAGATGACAAAATTGGAAGGGAATTTTGAAGAGAGAGGGATGAGAAGGGGCTGAAAATACAATGGCAGGTAAAACATTTGAAGAAAAAAATTGTGTGATCCTCCCCTCTATAATCACTTGTATACAAGTACACATTATCTGCTTACATGAGAACTCAGGAACTTCAAAGGAATTAAGACTCTTTGGCCCTGATTTGTTAAACACTGTACAGAAAGTAGACTTCTCCCTAAAGCAAGAAGTTTTCAATATAAGTAGGCAACAAAAATAGAAAATCACTGGGTGAGAAAACATAGGCATAAGGAAGCGACATGGCTTGAGCCAGGTCATACAGTAGGGCACAAGCAGACCTGAAGACAACCTCAGGTCTAAGACCTGAAGAGAACCTTGCTTCATTTCCCATGCTGTATGTATCAAACTATGCTGACCTGACACTAATTACTATTCTGCTTATACACTGGAAATATTAAATAATTTATTGTACCCATCTTTGCTTCATTGTGATTATCTTCAAAATACACAGCATACGTTAAAAAGAAAAAACCCCAAACAGTTAAGATGTTTACAGAGTAACAGCCAGATTATAATTGTCTTGCTCACACATGTAACCATGCTACACATGCAAGACCATACCAGCGTGACCATTCAGCAAGTATTTGGTACCTTTGGACAAAATGCGCTAAAACAGAGCACGAAAGTAATACCAAGATGCAACAATGACAGTATACTGCATCTTACTTATCTTGCACAAAGAATGCATAATAATTACTGCACCATAAAAGCAATGAGTGATGAGTAGCTTTCAGTGAAACAACAAATAATTCCCCATTTTCTCTGTGCTCATAAATCTTTCATATATAAAATGTGTCATCTTTGAGTAGTTGTGTGGACTGCTTTGCTAATTTCTCATTCAAACCGGCAGTTACTGATAACACACTTCAGGAGAGGGATTCAATCCAAACCTGCCTACTAGAGAGTGCCAGCTTTCAAGTATCTGAATTCCTGTGGCCTAATTCTGCTAGTGTTGAAATCAACAATATTTCAAGCCAAGCTTCACAACTATTTTCTGAATTGCCTTCCTTAAAATAACCAGTAGATGTCTTCAAATTTCTTTCCTGCATCTTGACATAATTTAGACATAGAAATAATTTAAAGCATTAGCAACTAGTCAGTTTTAACAAATGAGTTTTAAAGTCAAAGTCAGTTGGATATTATACTAGCTTTCCCATTTTATTTCCAATACTTCCTATTTCACAATCATGTTCTAAGTGGTTTTGTCTCCTTTCTGGCCATGGAAAGACTTAAATAAACTGTATAAGGTCTCACTAGATGGAAACAGTAAACTGATTGTAAAAGAAGTGTTTTCAAACTAACTAAAAAAGTAGATTGGCAAAGATAATAGTTGTTTTTCCTTAAACACTTTCCAATAGTAGTTACTAGAGATACTATTTCTAACAGTGGTAGGCAAAAAATTTTTTAAGACAAAACATGACTTAAAGTCGGCACCAACTTTTTGGCACAACTCAGTCAAATAGAAAAGTATAGATTTAACTTTAAACACATTAAGTGGCCTGACTGACTTCTGTTTGAATACAGATGTAAATTAAGAACTCTAATTCTTGATTCAAACCATGCTCATGAAAGAGTGAAATAACAACCTTTTAGAACTATGAAATAATGTAAATCTTGTCTGAATGCTGGTATTATTTTTAAAATAGGAAGCAGAGGTTGCTTTATTATTTGAAGCAAAAGTATTCAAAATGGAGGACTAATACTAACAGGCTATTCTTGGCTATTGTCAAGTTTTCTTTAACAACCAAGCTGCAAGCTTAATTTTTCACAGGAAAGTTTTCCTCCATGGAAGTGACTTTCTATTCACACTATAAAGACAGACAGAATAAATCCTCAGGGACTGAAGGTCAAACTCTAAAACATGACTTTTATTTCTCCTCCAAATGTTTACTTCTTTTTCCAAGCTCAAAAAAATTAAAAATAACTATTTACCTAATGATTTTGTTGTAGAAAGCAACAGACAATGCCAGTGACTTTAGTGAAAAACAGATTAAAAACTTAAGTTCACGTCTGCCTGGAGACCTCACCTAAGTCTTAGGCACCACTTCAGTTCCACTTAAATTCCTAAAATAGGGGTTAAGTAGGACTTAAGTGGTGCAGAGGCTTTGGGATGGCTCTCTGTGCTGCGGTGAGTTCACCATAATGCACAAATAAATGGGAAAATATATATCTTTTACTAAGCAAATAAATTTTGTGGCTATATTTTCAGTGCCAGACCTTATGTGAAATTACAGCCATTGAGTTATTCACATGGGCCATTTCATTAGCACTTCTTTTCTGGCAATATGTAAATAGCTCCTGTTGTATTTAATGCCTTTTCTCTTTTCTCTTCAAGTACATCATATAAATGAGAAAGCATTCCATGTAAATTTATGTAAGTTTCTTTGCGAGTAAGGAAGAGAAAGACTTGTATTCTGTGGTTTTATTGATTATATTTATTTGTTACATTTATTAATTAGTTAATGACAAAAGAAAAATGCTTCCCTTTTAATGGTGAAATGAAAACAGGCAGTAGCATATTAGTTCAAGCCAAGATTGTATTGTCTAAATTTACTGTTTGTAATTCTTGATCTGAGTCATATATTCCCACACAATTCAGCTTTAATCTAGCATTCAAATAAGCATGAACGTAGGCTATGATGTACTTTATTTGATCTGAAGACATCACAGGTGATGTATAATGAATTTTATCCTTTTTCAGAGAGCTAGCACAATGTCTATACACTATAGAAATCTCACTTCAGCTTCAAAATTAGACTGATTGGTATTTTTATTTTATATATAACTCAGAGACGGAATTTCCTCCTCACATGATGATTCTTCAACAGATGTCCAAAACAAAACTTCCATGAACTTCTGAACAATTTGGAAATAAAAGTGTCTCATTTTCTTGACTCCCACAGAGGCAACGTATAACTCAGCTCCACTTTTCTTCCCAGTTGCCAGAAATTTGACCCTGTTACCTAAAGTCTGCCTAGTAAGAGCAAAAAAATGGAAATGAGATTTCAAATGCCTATTTGGCATTATCAAAAGTACTGTAATCTGATAATAAAGTTATCCTGAAACGAAAGAAGGCAAAAAGAGATGTTAACCGTTAAAGTAGTTCACCCCATCTTATTTTCTACCTGTCCTGTAAGGTTTACCAGTTGTATTTTAATTAATGTATTATGCATGCCCATTTGTTTCTTTATTACCTAGGGCAAACGGTACGTAGTAAAAGCACATTCTCCCTGTAGCTGCTCAGTACTATCTGCTGACTAATTTATCTTCACATCAAAGATTCTGTGTAGGAGTTCAGGTTATAGCTTTTTGGGAGTTGAAGATGTAAATTGTGAGTAAGTGATTGCTTATTGTTTCTCAAATGACAGTTTCTTCAGTCTGCGGTAATTGCTGTTTTAGACATTGTTTCCAAAATACGCCGGCAGACACCTAGCTTTATTTCCAAGAATAAATGCCAAAAATACTTAATCACATTTACAACTTCATGAATGTGGGTAACATTCCTTACCTTCCTGAGGTAGGAATTCTCCTTGAATCAAGAGTTTAAAACATTTTGGGATGATCTTAATACTTTGAAGTTATCAAGAAAGGCATAAGGATATGGATACATTATAAATAAGTGAGAGAACTACAGAGATTATTAAACCAACAAGAGAACTTTCCAAGATTTCATAGAAATCCATTTTTTTCCTGTACTTCGTTTTCAGAAAAGCTCTGTAAACATCCAATAAAACCAAGTAAAGTGGGAAAAAATCTTCTGATCCCTACATTAACACCACTACTTCCTGTGGTTTTCAAGCCATGGTCCAAAGAATCAGTGGGTCTGCAGTCCTCTTGTAAATGCTTTGCATAGGATAACTTAGAAAAGTAAGTCCCCTTTCAGCATATTTGAACAATTCACATAGGATTCTGTGCCTCCACTGGAAACCTGTTAGCGGTCCTTCAATCACAGAAGTTTAAAATCCACTGCCTACTTACTAAGGTCATGTTAGGGATGGATACGGCTCACAGTTGTATATTTTTAGGATTTTTTTTGTATGTCAGTAAGATCTTTTTAAGAAAAAACACAGGCCAAAGCACATTTCAATGCAGAAAATCTTCAACAGCTCTATCTTTGAAAATCTGAATTTTCATACACTTGCTCCAAAAATTAATTTTCTTTCAATTAGAAAAAATTAAGCACACATATATTACCAAACAAAACAATGACATAATGTGTATCACGTATAATACTTACGAGATTAGACATCAAATAACCAGCTCAAAATAAAAGACATTTTTAAAAGCCCTCTAGACACAGAGATTAGAAGGCAAATGTCCTAAATAATTTAGTATTGCAGGCAGCACATTACAAACTGATTGTCCACCAGCCACCAAGAAGAAAAAAAAAAACCCAAGAACTGTACTTGAGTTTTTTCAAAGTAATAAATGTAATTGATATATTCAGGCTGTGCAATGTCTGAATTCCAGCAAAGTACAGTTTCACAGTAAACGCCATTTCTGGAATCCTCAGTGAAGCGCTATGAAGTACCATGCTGTTAGGGACATTTATTTTTCCAAATACAACCCCACCTTAATTCATTTGTAAATATTTCCCAACCCTGCTAATAAGCCAAGAGGTATTTATAACAAAATAATCTTATTTCCAGGGAAACGCATACAGGACTTGTGTTAATAATTTGTATCTATCATGCCATACATTTAGGAAACCAGACAAAAATGACCTGGAACAATGCAGTTGCCTCTAACCGAGAGGAGAATTTTTACTTCGGCTGTTTTGGCAGTCTGCTGCTTCGGATCGCAAAGAGCACTAAGAGAGAATCACTCCCATATTTTTAAGAGTAGGGACAAACAGGAAGTCAGAAATAGAGAAGTATTCCATAGGGGGTTAAAATAACTATGATGTTTGAACACGAAAATGCATGGATTTTTTTTTTAAAGGAACCCAAAAAGATAAAACTTCAGGAAGACAAAAAGGGTAATGAATTCAGATGTAAATGCAGTACAATTTTGCGACAAAAAAGGGTGCAGATTATGCCTTTATAATGTCTAGTTAGAACAATTACTTTTGTAGCAGCAGTCACAAAGAGCCTTTAAGAACAGCATGGGTAAACATAAGACACAACCTTAAAGAAGAACCATTTTATTTCAAAATGTTTCTGCTTTCTGGGAAGCCAGAGTACGATAGGCAATCCTAAAACTTTGAAAGGGGAAAAATAACAAGAGGAGCAAGAAAAAGGGGAATAAAAGATATAGCTTAAATTTAGTAGGAGCTAGGCATTTAGAAACTCTTGAACCCATAAGCGTGCAGTAACAAACTCTCCAGCCAGAAGGTTTGTCAACCAGCACACTGTATCACTAAGTGAACCAAATCCATCTCGTCACTGAGCGTGCTGGTGACACACTTCCCCTTTCCTGTTCTGCACTTTGATCATACTGTAACAACTTCATGGGTAATAGCTATTTATATTATCTCTGTATGCCACTTGTCTCCCTGGTACAAAATAGAGTGATAAATAACTGGATTCTGTAGCTTCCTACTCATGGGATCACAGTTTATTCACATACTCGAAGGAGGGAGCAATTTCAAGCTATTCACCTGGATTACATGCTTGTAGGATTGCAACCTTGCGCTGTACAGGTGGAAGTCAATCAACATAGCTTTATCGCAGCATATGTCAGTCCACCTAGCCATCAAAGACTTGAGAAAGGCAGTAATGTGGCCTGCCTACAGACGCTATCAACCTCAAGGCATTGCAGGATCAAAATACAAGGTGTAAAAGCCATTTATATCTACTTCTCTTCTACAGCACATTTTAGGGGAGAGGAGGAAAGCAGGTGCAAATTTGTTAAGCAGATGACCTGCAGGCCTTCTCCCCAAGAATCCATTATGAACAAAAGTTAATACAAACTAATCATGAATAAAAAAAATTTTCTTTTAAAGTGCCACCTTGCCAGATAATGTGATTTTTATTTAAACCATGAAAACAGATAATAATATCAAACTGACCTATGCAAAATGGAACAAGAGCTTAACTGCTCAATGACTATATGAGATGGTGTGTCTCCGTACTTTAAAAAAAAACCAACAAAACAAATCTGCAGGCATAAGACCACCCAAAGCATTTATTTTATAAGTATTACTTAGACACCTAATTAAAACATTTTTGTGAGAATTACCAAAAGAACTACTGCATAAAACACTATAGAAATTAATTAATTGCAGAGGGAAAAACATATAAATTATTTAATACTTATCATAAAATTGCTAAATTAGGTTCTGATTCAAAGCTCATTATCATCAGTGGAAAGGGCTTTATTACACTGTAATATAGGGTTGAGCTGGTGATCTTTTCCTGTTACTGTGTATAAACATTTGAGAAACAGATACAGAAACTATCTTTATCCATTGTGCCTTGCAAGGTGAAGTAGGATATGCCTCTGTGCTCCACAAGATACCAAATTAACTAACTTCTTGGTCTATTGCTTTTAGGACCTGTGAGGACTCTGGCATATTATGAAGCAGAACTAAAAAATGAGCAGCAGTAAATTAAGATTAGAAAACAGTTGAAACTAGTTGAAGGAATGCTGCTTTACTTGACCGAGTAAATATAATGTTAAGTAACAAAGCATTAACAGCACAGTCTTTGTTCAATGATTGCTGTTGTACAAAGATTCAACTAAAACAAACCACGGCATTAAGTTTTAGGGTTTTTCTCTTTTCAGGCTCTAAATAACACTACAATGTAGAACATTAAAACTTTTTACAAAGTACATCAGCTCTTCCAAACAGCTCAGCTTTACAGGGTATCATTTTAGTGAATAAAATTTGAAGCAACACACAGTCAAGTAACTTGTCATTTGTCTTCTCAAATACAAACTTACATGTAAAAGAGATATTCCTTATTATATAGTTGTAGTTTTCTATTTATACAGTAAGGACCAAAAAAAAACACCAACCAAAAACAAGACAGCAGAGAAGAGAGTTTTGAGACAAATGCAACGTTTCCATCACTTCAAAAACATCACAGAATTGTTGCGAAGCAAGAACTTAAAGCCAACAATTTTTCTGCAAAACCCGCTAGATGCAGAGGCATCGCTGCCATCATGGAGACATGACTGAATTGTATTTTGTGAATTACTGCCTAGTTCAGACCCACACAAACACAAAACTCTATCTCAGCATTAAAAAAAAAAAACAAAAAAAACCCACGACTAGCCAAACCTCTCCATGGGGAAAACAAATCTGACACAGCGGTGACTATTAATTAGCATTCCTATTTGTTCAATACTACTTCCAGTTTGCAAAGGAAGTGTGACAGGCTGAACTAATAAAATGCTACTTCTCAAAGCAGCTACCACCCGATTTCCTGGGCAAACAAGCCACCCCGCAGTTACATACCACGCACTAGTGTTCTGGAGAATGTCGAGGTTAACTGCTTCCATCTATGTATCCTACACCTATGCACAGCCTTTTTTAAAAAATCAACATTTAAAAGACATTTTTAAAGGCTTTTTTATTACTTTTCTGTTAAGTGAACCTAAGGAAGAAGCAGCAGAAGAAAGAGGGCTGCATGACAGATGGTCGCAAGAAAGCAGGTGACCCCTGAAGCTTTCTAGCTTGCTGCGCGTCAATTATTAATGGAGATTTCTCTTCTTACCGCCCCATCCCATGCAGAGAGGAGCAGCAGCAAAACCTCATTCAGAATGGGTCCATCCCTGCTAAGGGGCTCGGGCGAGCGGCAGAGCGCGGCGCTGAGCAGATGGTGCCAGCGGCTGGGCAGCGCGAGAGGAGCGGAGGGAGCGAAGCGAGCCCGCGGAGACGGAGTCCGCGGAACAAACCACCGGACTGACTAACCCCAGCTCTCCAGCAAGTTACACCGTGGGAGCTGCAGATCGCCTGTGCGCTGCATCCCCACGGCTTTGTTTATAGGAAAATATTCAAAATAGAAACCTGACTCCACTTCTAAAAATAGCCGAATTTACTCGATTTCAACTTGAAGTCCCACTGCCGAAGTGTGACAAGGGTGAGCAAATACCTCGTCTTATCGCCGAAAGGCAGCATGTCAAGCCAGGGGGGAAAAAAAGCTCAGACGAGCTCTTCAGCTCTTTACATCGGGTCCTTCGCAAGAACCAGCACCAC
>NW_010540833.1:0-2273 GCF_000687285.1 Phaethon lepturus
GGCCCCGCTGCCCTCCAACCTCGCCCCCGCCCTACGCTCGCTTTTCTCCCGCTCACGGAGCTTTTTTTACTCTTAAATCTGGCCCCTCCGGGAGGGCTGGCCTGGGGCGTGCGGGTGCGGCTCTCCAAGCCCCCCCCTGGGCTTTCTGGCGCCCCGGGGGGAACCGGGGCTGCACCCCCCCACACCCCCGGGCATCAAGGAAACCGTTCCCCAGGAAATCAGAACGCTCTTGCCTTTGTTGTCGTCTTTTTTGCTGTACCAAGCAAAATTGAAAAATGCAATATTTATTTCAGATATTCTACAGTCAGCCCAGCTGGGAGTCAGCCCAGCTCAGGGTGCGAACTCAGGTCTGGCCAGGCTGCTGCATCTGACTTCGCTAAGAAGTGCAGTCCTGGCTGTTGTCACTGTCCTGGGCTCCTCCAGTCAGCGGTACTACCTCTTGCTCAGACTAGAATCACCCATATCTCCCCATGTCTCCCTAAAACCTTGTCAGTGTGCCTCAGAGCACACTGTGCTTCTACCTGCCATTGCCAAGTGATGGAGGTGTCAAAAACACTTTTTCTGAGCAATGCCAGAAAAAGTGGGCTTCCCTCTGCTCAGCCCCATCTCTGGGATGAACTGGAAGGATCCTGCAGTCCAGCCCAGCACATGTCCCAGCTTCAAAAAGGAGCAAAGATAGCTCCATCCCTATGGCATTAAGGTTAGGGAAAACTTGGAGAGAGACTAAGCGGTTTAATCTCTCCATCACCATCAAGAAGTTGAAACCAAATTTCACATGCTGTCACCCCTCAGCTGTGGTGAAGTGGGATGTCCCACCCTGATGGCCACTCTTACCTCCTCCCCAGTCACATGTCAAATAGGAGACACTGCAAAGAGTGTTCTGGGTACTGGAGCTGGGTGGTAAGGACTAGCTTGGATCAGTTACCTGAGCTCTGGGTTATAGTTTTGGGTATTTGCCATTGCCAGCAGGTAAATTTGTCTTTTCCCTGGTGACTGTGGTCATCAGTAGCCTAAAACCCAAGCATTATAGCTCTTGTTAGTACATCCCTAAATCCTATCTTCGATGCAGCACTTAAACTATTTGTATTGCAAAGTGAGAGACTGCCATTTACTTTGGAGCAAGCAGAACAGACTCTATTCCAGCTTCCATGTAAATCTGAATTTATGAAGAAGTGGAGTCCTCAAAGTGGCCAAACTCTGGTTGCAGTTGGTAAGAGGAAGAGCACCTCATCACAGGGTTGCCAGAGATGACACACGGTACCATTTCTTACCTCTGGTGCAAGTGGCCCTGCACCCACCTCACTGTTTCTCATCTGTTCTGTGAGGGACAGTGGGTCCAGTGGACTGTACAGCTTGCACCCTTGCTGACATTTTTTTCTCAACATCATACTGCAAGTGGGATTGCTTCCTGTCCACTAGCAGGCAGTACAGGGAAAGGAGCACTTTTCCACTGTCTTGAGCTGCAGATTCAGTTTTAAGGCATGAGCCCAGGAATTACAAGTCCTGGTGCATTTTTTTGTATGCTGTAGGAAAACATTAATTCCTTTTTTTTCCCCACTTCTATTTGGTCTTCAGGAGTTCTATCGCTATTAGACAGGAGAGAAAGAAAAATCTGTTTTAGGTGTTTTGTGCTATTGTGGTAGAACCAGCTCGCCCCCCTGCACTAGGTGTTGTACAAACAAGGTATTTACAGTCTTGGCTTATGATTGCATCTATTATAGCCTGAATATTATTTTGACTGTATGCAATGAATGTTCACCCAATTTTCTAGTCTCTGATTCTATGTGACCTTGATAGTACCTTACAATCAACCATAGCTTTGGTGAAACATTTTATCACATCAATGAATTAGTGTGGTACGAAATGCAGGCAATGGATGATCAGGCCTTGGTCTCTGTTGTATTCCACAAATTCCCCTCCTGCCTACCTCTTTATTACTCTTCTTGGTTCTTTTATTTCTAGAAGCATAGAAGTTCAGAATTGCTCTTAGACCATGCATGTTTCTTCTTTCCCAGTTCTGGGGACTTAATTCAGAGACAGGTCTTACCGAAGCCAGTCCCAAATTCCTGAGTCAAAGTTAGTTTTGTTAGGCATCGAAGACTGAATCACTGAAAACATATGCCACCTAAAATGAATTCTTTCTGAGGCCTGGAGAACCCTACTTGATGTAAGATATGGAAGAGTGAAGGAGTTGAAGGGGCAGAAGTCTCACTGGGTTTGGGATTAAGGGAAAGGAATTCAGGCCTGTTAAAAATCCTGATTGATTTGGCAGG
>NW_010540833.1:2304-6186 GCF_000687285.1 Phaethon lepturus
GCAGAGTCTGTCGGGACATCAGTATCTCTGCAACTCTGAATGAAGGTGCTTTATATATGTGGGCAAGAGTCATTGTTGTAGAGGTAAAATTTGATAAAGTAGGAGGAATTGCACAGCCTGGAGAGTCTTCATTTGCCCTTTGAGAGGCAGTTTTTAGCTCTCTGCCACAGTCCTCCCTTTTCTAAGAAAACCCCTTAACCCCTAGGAGATTTTTTACAAGTGTTAAGAATTAGTTACCTAAATAAGAGTTTGCAGACTCAGTTTTTCTTCTATGTCAGCTGTTAACTTCTCTTTTGGACACTGGAAAAGTGCTCATAAATCCTCATGAGCAGCAACTGGGATTCCTCAAGGACTTGACCTCGTCCCATTTTGTTTTCTTACCTCTTCCTTTTGCAGCTTTCCCTGGAGAGCCCTCCAACGCTGGGTTTCTCTGTCTCTTTCCATACCTGGGAGTCTCTATCTTTTCCTCCTCTCTTCATTTTACAAAATCTCAAGGTGGATTACACGACAGTTGAGCAATGTTTTATCCTGGGGTTGCTTCAGTACAGAGACTGTACAAATTGTTTATAGTTTATAGGGTGATCCAAGCCATTCAACATTAAAAAATCCCTTGGGAGTGTTATTTCTGATTGTCTGATTCTGAGTGTTGCACAATACTATATAAGATGAAGAAACCAGTAGTGTAACTGTAAAACACAAATCACACGGAAACTTAAACAAACGCAATATCCTATTGTTTCAGGCTGCTTGAGATTTTACAGACGTTCTTATGTACCTCTGGAGTTTGACTCTAGTCTCACCAATACTGTTGTAAGTCAGGAAAACCACAATTAAAACAATTGGATCACAATCAGAATTAGAACCTGTAAGCCTCCATGTTTACAACAGCTCACTCAGATTATGTTTACACTGCAGTCCAGCATGATGCGAAGTTGCCACTACACTTCAAGTAGTTTCAGATGCAGGAGCAGAAGATCTGCACCAGGCACTCAGTCCAGACACAGTGCCACCCTGGGACAGCCAGCTCCACAGCCACCATCTGTGCTTGCTGCTCTGCACCATATAGATGTGCCTGCTTGCTCGGGCTTATTTACACAATATTGAATTGCTCAGTGCTAAAACTAACCTGAGACTTGGGTACCACGAGTGTGTATGCTAATGAGATCATGTCTGATGCAGGTTCCTGGTTTTGCTCAGCTTGGCAGCTTTCCTATCATGCCAAGGATGAGATGCAAGCAAAATACAAAGAGCCACATCCTCAGTGTGGCTCAGAGTGCCAGGTATATGCAGGAGCCAGCTGCAGCTCCATGATTCAGGGGTTTTTATTTAGGCCACTCACTGTGGCCTACAATAAAGCATTTGCGGTGTGCTTTTTAAAGCATATGTATTTGTGGTTACATATTGCATTCTTAACCTTCATTAACTTGTAGATTTCCTTGGACTTTCACTCATCCCAGTGACTTCCCAGCTCACATTTTCCTTCCCTCCCTTGCTATTCAAAAGCCTAAATTGGGCTTCTAATTCTAAACCGAATTCCCCCAGGTCCATCAGAAGGCAAGAAACCTCCCAGTACTTGCTGGGGCTCAGCTCGGTGCTAGACTGAATTGTAGCCTCTCCATCTGTTTGCATTTTCCATGTTACTTGCAAATTAAAGGCATACATTGCAGTCTGCTTCCACACAGGTAACACACAGTTTACCTTTATCATTACAGTAAATGAGAACATAGTGTTATACTTAATTCAGGCATCAAACTTGATTATGAAACTATTTTAGATTTGCATTGCAAAATTCCTACAATATTTCTTTACAAAGTTTGCTGTCTTTTCTTGACAGTATTACAGAAACTACATGGCTAAGTCTTTCTTGAGAGAAAAAAATGGAGCTGGTCACTTTGTGACTACTCTTTGAGAAGCCTTTTTGAACTGCCTTCTGCTATGAGGGAAAAGAGCAGAATGTAAATTACACACTGTTGGGTGCTCATTCATGGCATCTTGTGTGTCTTTGCATTTATACTATACAAATGCTCTTTATTAAAGTACTCTGAAAGAAGTACTCTGGAGAAGATGGATGAAACAGCAACATTTAGGAAAGTTTAGGTACTGCTCAAGATGTGCATTATCTTATCTATCCTCACCATGTGATGTGTGGGCAAACTGTTGTGCCTGCTCACTCCTCCTCTTTAGCAAAGGGGCTCACTGTGGCATGTGGCAGCTTTGCATCCTCACACTGTTTCTGAGGTTTGCAGAACCAAGAGCTGTGTTGACAAGGTCCATCTTTATTTTGAATTATAGAAACCTTATAGTCTGTATGATGTGCTAGGTCACTCCAAAGTTTAAAAATGATAAAATTGCGTAGGGCCAATATTGTTAACATGTTAACAGGCAGTAAGATTATATTTCTCATTTGTTTTCCAGACTTTATTTGGTGTTGTAATAGTAGTGGTGAGACGAAGTTTGTAGTGCACTTGCTTTACTAACTCTAAGAATTTAGTATTCACCATTTTAGAAAATGCCAGTGCACTTATATGCTCAAGGGTAGTGACGGATGCTAGCTCAAAAGATCCCTGGACCACAGCTGAAAGCAAAGTCTGCTTCACTCACATGCAGAAGCATATTCTGTAGGGGTGAAGGTTTGGAAGATTTACCTGTGAAGTTCTGTGAAATCTTTACTACAGATGTGCGAAATATGATTTTTCAGAGTTTGGAAATTTGTCCAAATTTGAGTGAATTATCAAAGGAAGAGCAAAAGGCACAAACGTGGGAGAAAAGACATTATCCAGATGAATGTCAAGTCCCTGTGTTAGAGCTTGAGGCTACAAAGCTTTTCAAAGAAAAGGCCACCACTGTGTTTTAATATGAACAGTTATTTTAATATGAACAGTTATTTTCCTTGTTCTCACAAATGCATTCAACTGTTTTTGTTTTTTCGACATTACTAAAAATTGCAATGTAAAACATGGATTTTTTTGGGGATAGAAGATTTCAGGCCAGATGATTAAAGTTGGACAAAGTTATAAGTAATGGAGGACCTAGAATTTCCAGCTAAGGGAACTCTGTGCAAGTAAACACTGTGACTCTTCTGCACAGAGAGAGAAGATAGCGAAGCACAGATGGAATGAAGAAACTTACCGTTCTTAGATGAGAATATGAGTTTTCCTATCTTGTGTCCTAGGTGTCCTTGCTGTTGATTAGCCCAGCCTATGAATGTTCAGCTCACCACTTCCCAAGCAAAAATTTCCCATGATACAAATCTTGGTCATTTGGGTTCTTCAGTTTGTATTGCATGTGTACCATTCTTTGGTGCCTTGACAGCAGAACAACTCATCTAAATGTTAAAATAGGCAACGCAATTTGAATCTAGGAGCCTCTAGAGTAATCCAAGTTGAATCTCAGAATTCACCTTCCTTTGGAGAATAAACCTGGTTATGTAGTCGGGGACAAATCTTATGAGGAGCAGCTGAGGGAACTGGCATTGTTTAGTCTGGAGAAAAGGAGGCTGAGGGGAGACCTCATCACTCTCTACAACTACCTGAAAGAGGGCTGTGGTGAGGTGGGTATTGGTCTCTTCTCCCAAGTAACAGAGGAAATGGCCTCAAGTTGTGCCAGAGATGGTTTAGATTGTGTTTAGGAAAAATTTCTTCACCAAAAGGGTTGTCAAGCACTGGAACAGGCTGCCCAGGGAAGTGGTTGAGTCACCATCCCTGGAGGTATTTAAAAGACATTTAGATGTGGTGGTTAGGGACATGGTTTCGTGGTGGACTTGTCAGTGCTGGACTTGATGATTTCAAAGGTCCTTTCCAACCTTAATGATTCTGTGATTCTGTGATTTAGATTGGAAAAGACCCTTAGGGTCATAAAGTCCAACCATTAACCCAACACCAC
>NW_010540834.1:0-1225 GCF_000687285.1 Phaethon lepturus
TGGCGAGCGGACGGATGGGCAGAGGTCTCCGCTGCTCCTACGGGGACGCCTTTGGTGTCCCACAATGCCGAGACCCTGCACGGGCCGCTTTGTGCAGTCACTCACAAAGGAGATGGCAAATGCTGGTACAGCCCCCCACAGCCGGACCCGAAATGACGTGCCAGAGAAGGGCAACGCGCTTGCTTGCTTCGTTGGTCTTGCTTTTACTCTGCAAGGGAGCAGAAAATGATTCCAACACCAAGCACCGGCACAGGACCAGCAAATGTCTCTTTTCCCCCCAAAGACAGTTACTCCTATCTTTAATGCTGTCTGGGAGTTGGTCAGACAGGGAGATTTGCTTATGGAAATTCCATGGGGAAGGGGAAATGGGATAAGGGAGGTGAACAGGAAAGTTTTACTGAACATGTCACGTTGCGGACTCTGCTTTCCCCAGAATTCCTGTAAGCTATGGAAATGGTTAAAAGGTAAATGGTAAATGGACTTTTGAAGGAATGTCTCATCAAAAGACAAAGCAAAGCTGATGCCTGCATCAAACACAAACCGAGCTGGGCTGCTGGTCGCCCTGCCATCGTGGTAGGACGCTTTGCGTCCTCTGGGCCAGGTTTCCCCATCACAGCTCAGTGTGCTCCCTCTTAGCAGTCCCTGAGGATGCTCCGTGAACTCCCCGTGCTGGACAGTCTGGAGATGGAGGAGCCATCAAGCAGAGGGGTGGCTGCGCAGCGTGTGCGGTTCACCGTCTTCAGAGATAAATGGAGGACTCTCAGTGCTAAACCAAATTAACCTTGAAAAATTCATGTCACAACTGACTGCAGCAATTAGTTGCTTTTAATGAGCTGCTTCACTCGGGCTGATGTGTGAAGGTCCTGGAGGAAATCAGTATCTACCGCACATGTCCCCGACAACTGGTGGCTGATAGGAACTGGCAGCCGCCTCCCAACCGCTTCCCGGTAGGAAATTCCCACATTTGTGGCTCCGGTTTTCTGTACCCAGGTTTGTAAGCACTAGTGCTTAGATCAAGGCTCCCGAGCCCAGTGCTTTGCTGGTGTGCCAGTGATTTTCAGGAGAACAGGAAAGACAGACTTTTTTAACAGGCGTTGGGGAAGGACAAAGCGTCAAATACCCAGGAAAGGAGCAAAGAAACAGCGTCGGAGCAGCAGCTTGGTGCAGGGATGGGCAACAGCTCCCTGGCTCCGCCGCGGGGCTGCCCACATCTGAGGAGGGGTGG
>NW_010540835.1:0-3047 GCF_000687285.1 Phaethon lepturus
CTCGCGCCCTTAGCGGAGGTGAGTGAACGCGGGCATCCTCACGTTTCAGCGGAGGTGAGTAACGGGGGGACCGACGGAGGTGAATATGCTCCGTGCCCTTTGTCAATACGTCATTTTACTCTCAGCAGAAGAAAAGGGAGCCGGGCTTTTATTTACCTGCTGGCTGAGCAAAGGCCAACAATCCTCACTCTGTCAAATTACTTAAGTCTAGCAAATGCTGCAAGACCTGAACCAAAAAGGATTTTAAAGCTGGTGAAAGATCGTCACGGGGTGGGCTATGCCGCTTTTATAAAGCAATTGCGTCAAGCCTGGGAAGGGAAAGAATCTAAGGCCACTAAGCCAGCGAGGGATGAGGCTGTCAGCCGAGCCAGAGCACATTTAAATGTCCATTTGCAACATATTTTTAGTGGAAATCAGTCACCAAACGTCCTCATCCACCTCTGAAAACCCCAGCCTAACACGGATGGCATGGGCAGTGTTTTGCTCTTCCTACATCTGACGCTGGTGGGTGGGAAATAAAAAGGGACAGCAGAGAGGGCGGTTGCGGAGGAGCTGGGGACTCCCCCAGGCTGCCCCTGAGCTGCTGCATGCTGAGGGCACCTCGCTTCACGTCTCTGCCCCGCAGAAGACCTGGTTCCCCGCTCCTCAGCCCCGTTGTGCAAGCCAAGAGCAAAAGGTCTCAAAGCCGAGGAGTTAAATTCTCTCTTCGCAGGAGTAAGTGTCTACCTCGGGTGGGAGGTTGTGATGGTTCCCCTGGGACACAGGGGTCTTGGGCTATAAAAGAATGCGTTTCTCGTCCCTCTGAGGTGCTGAAAGCTCATCCATGAAGCTGTTGGAAATCACGGGATCGAAACCAGCTGTGGAAGTGCAAAGTGCATTTGTTTATTTTGAAACAAAGATCCCTGCTATTGAAAAAATCAAACAAAGTGTGCAGGGGATTCAGTGAGTAAGAGGAGGCAAAATTAGAGCTGATTACAAGGTAGCAATAGAAATGGCTTTTGAAAAGCTTTTTTTTTCTACCTAAACCAGGGAGGAAGGAGCGAGCGGAAGCAACTTGGATTGGTGTCAAAACCCTCTTATCTCACACATTTACACTCTCCACTGCACAGATTACTCTAGTTCACCTTTAATTTGCCTTTTGATAGTTGTAGGCTGATACCAAATGCTCCTGAAAGCTGACACTTGGCAAATAGCGCATTTCACTCCCATCTCGAGCGAATGACATGAGAGAAGGATGAGGCCATCGGAGCTGCGAAAGCTATGCTGCTGATCCCAGAACATTTTACCATGACTTGATTTTGCTATTCCTGTGCATCCCATGTGCGTAAGTGTGACAGAGGGACATCTATTTTAAAAAATACCAAAGCAAAGTGCCAATGATATATGCTCGACCTCTCATATCAGACACATCTCCTTCCACCTTCTCTTCCTTTTTGGCAAAATCTCAACAACCGAGCCGCTTTCCGTGCCCATACGTTCCTCCCTACAGGCAGCTGATTTATCCATCACTCTCCTCACCCCAGAAAGTTGCTCCAGAGTCTCCTCCTTGCCACCGACACCCTGAGAGGCCTTGACCTTTGCAGCGTTCGAGAGCGAGCCCCCATGCAGACACACTTACGGGTTCAGATGTGTTGCACTGCTGCCTGCCTGAGCTGTCAAGAGGACAAACAGCAACAAGATAGTTGCACAGCATTAAATAATTGGGGACTAAGTGGATTACTTCACAGTACTGGAAAAACACCTTGCTGTTGGTAGACATCAACAGAGCGGGGAACAGGGTCACACGCGCCTTGTGCGTGAGTAACCAGCAAAGATTTGAACTTGACTGCACTGCACGAAGCGCTCAGTTCCTGCTCGTTGTGTTTCATCTACATCTTGCTTGCTGCATTTTAAACCTACCGCTTCTTGTCCTACTGGCAGCCGATCCAGACGTTATTTTCATCCTCCTTCAAAGTGAAGACCATTGCCTTCAACTGTGGTCTGGTGATGATATGAAAAGAGCTATTGAAATGAATGTTCTCATGATGCGTAATCCTCTTTATAGATAGAATTTTTTTGGCAAAAGTTCATCTTTAGAAAAACAGCTCTGGAATTTTGGACCAAAACAAAAGGAAACAAAAAAAAAATTTCCAAGTGATTCCATGAGAATAGAGCAAAACTCCACTTCCACCCCTGATTTTTATGTTTTTTTGCTCTGCAAAGTTCAATAAAATGGGGCATATGAAGCCTGGCCTCCGGCCCTAACAAGGAGTAAATGCTCTGGCTGATGGTGTACCGATACTCTGCCTGCATCGGACACACCGTACAGGTATGATGCAGTCAGCGTTTGCATCGCACCACAGCGGCAGAAATCTCACATCACAGAGCAGCATCTGGTGTGTTGTAAAAGTGATGTTGACACAGCTTCCTTTTTTCCTTTTTTTTTTTTTTAATTTAACATTTGTTACTCACTGGTAAGTACGGGAGGACAAAACTGATATGCACTTGTTCGGCCAGGGTGTTATATGAACCTTCACCTGATCTGGGCAATAATTTAGCCTAAACACACGGTTCACATACGGGAAGGGGGAAAATGATATAAGGGCTTTGCCACCACTTCATGTTGCTGCTTTCAACCATATTTCCCTTCTCTGTTGTCCAGATTTGTTTTCTTGTGTATTTCTAAATGAGCATGTTATCCAACACGATCACGCATAATTAAACGTCTGGCAAATTTACCATGAAATGAAGTCCAGCGGAGTGCCCAGTGGAGTGCTTGGGAACGGGGGGGTGGTTTGGGGAACGAGGCTCATGCTCTGGCTGCCGGGGGTCCCTGTGCCTCTGCAGTAACAGGGCGAGCAGGAGATATATCTCTGCTCTGCATGGGCATTGCTTTAAGCAAAACAGAGACAAAAGAAGATGCAATATATTAGCTTTTGGCGTGATCTGCGGTGAAGCCAGCCCTCTTGCATCCTTTGCTGCTTTGGCTGGGCAAGTGGCCCAAGAGATCACCTGGCTGCTACCTCTCAAAATGGCTAAGGGCTGAGCTGCAATGACCTCTCCTTCAG
>NW_010540835.1:3078-3688 GCF_000687285.1 Phaethon lepturus
CACTGGGTTTGGTACTTATCTTTTGCTGATTTAGAGAACAAAACAAAGCAAGTTGTGGAAATTGCATGTCAGACAGACAGACAATACAAGCCTCACTTCCTTAGAAAAATGTGACGAAAGTTAGTTAGAAAAAAGCCATCTTCTTGCACGCTATTGCTCTTCTATCAAGTTCCTCTTGCAGTTTGATATTCTTTTCAGTTTGATATTCTAATCCAAGGACATGAGACATGAACCCGCACTGCTCGCAAGAACTGCAAATCATTCCTATTTACATTCTTCTTGCTGTTGTATCTCTGCTTTTTCCATAGTAGTTAATGGTAAGATAATGATAAATAAGAAACCAAACAAAATCAGTTGTTAAGAAAGAAGGGCAACGGAGCTGGTGAGGGGTCTGGAGCACAAGTCTTATGGCGAGCGGCTGAGGGGACGGGGGGGGGTCAGTCTGGAGAAGAGGAGGGCGAGGGGAGACCTCATTGCTTTCTACAGCTACCTGAAAAGGGGTTGTGGTGAGGTGGGTGTTGGTCTCTTCACCCAAGTAACTAGCGATAGGACGAAAGGAAATGGTCTCATGTTGCACCAGGGGAGGTTTAGATTGGATATTAGGAAAAAT
>NW_010540835.1:3802-44132 GCF_000687285.1 Phaethon lepturus
CTGGATTAATGGTTGGACTTGATGATCTTGAAGGTCCTTTCCAACCTTAGTGATTCTGTGACACACCCATGGACCTCAAAGCTCTTTTAAAAGAAAAAAGATGTTTTGTTCCTTTATGAGGTAGATTATCATGGCTCTCCAAGACCTCCCCCTTCACCCATGACAACATCACCCTCTCCCTGCCTTTTCCCATACATGTTTTTTATGTATGGCAAACCCAGCCAGGCAGGGTTTTGCTTGCTCCTCACAAGAAGGATCCTTTGCCCCCCAAGGTCACCCAGAATATTCACCCCCATTTCTCCTCGCTCATCAGACTGGGGCTGCTCCCGTTCCCCGCTGCTCGCGCTCCCCTCTCCCCCTGACATGGCCACGCACCACATCAAATAGTTGTTGTTATAACTCTCCTCCTTCCCCAACTAAAATATACGTGATTGGGAGGGAGAGGGGGAACGGGGAAATAGCTGGGTTTATTTTAATAGTTTCCACTCTCAGTTCAGTTTTATAGTACAGTATATTTAACTTTAACGTATGGACAGCTGGATGCATTTAACAGCACAATGGAAAGAATTTAGCAAGTATACATTACAGGCCGTGTATTTGGAGCTGATCACCACGTATTTCTTCATAATATTTAGATGCGCCTGTTACAGATTTTGTCAGGCTGATCAAAATATGTTTGTGTCAGGTAAGATTTGTCATAGATGAGCTTCTTTATTTCTTTACTTACTGAAACTCTTCCTACAGGAGGAAGCTCAGTTTAGCTGATATCAGCAAGTTTAGCCTGATGCTTACGATAGGGTTACTTGCCTTCTCTGCAGAAGACAAAAAAAAGCCATAAATACACAGAAACATAGGGGCATATTCTGAGCACAGGCTGTGGGCACATTACTCCACTTGGGGGGGTCACCTTCACCAGCAAAGCCATTTGGAGAGGGAAGGATCACCAGAGGAGCAGAATCTGTCCCACATCCCCCCACACACCGTAATGATGGAAAACAGCTACCACCATGAGACAGAGCTATAAATCCTTCACATTTTCCCGTCAGACCTGCGTCCCTCTCTGAACTGGCTGGTTATCCTCTTGCACCCCCTCTACAGCGCTCTGGGTATTTTTTCAGTGACAGACAGTGAAGCTAGACAGTAGTCTTCTATTTTTGTCTCAGAAATAAGAATAAAGGAGGTTTTCAGTAGTATTTTAAAATTCATTTGCCTTTTATTTAAAAAAACAACACAACACTCCACTCGTACTCGTCAAATAACCTCCTTCACTACTGTTATGCCACTCACCCTGAAGCTTAGGTGCCTGAATGGCATGATTTTATCAAATTTCTCTTCTTGTCTCCGGTTTGTTACTCAGTGCCTACTGCAACAATGCAAACGGAAGGCAAATCAACCAAATGACTTGCTAGTGTATTTAGCCAGCTTTTTTTCTGATGCTGGAAAATAATAACAGCTTCATCTTTCAGTAGACTTGGGTTTTTTCCCTCTGTGTGTTTTCAAAGTGCTGTCTTCCTCCACTACTGTAGGGTCACATTATCAATAGTGACAAAAGGTAAGGGTCTCGATTCAAAAGGTGTTCTTATAAAGAGAAGTCAGAGCCCAAGGAACAACAATACTTGTGATTTGGAGAGATTCCAGCAAGTGGTACCTCTCAATCCCTCTTTCCAAGCTGTGAACGAGCTTCAGTTATTTGGGAAATTATGATGATTTTAGATGTGTTTGGGCAGATACGTTGCTTTGCTTCTAAGCATTTGGGGAGGGAGGAAACAAGGGGAGAGATGCTCAAGGAGAAAAACCCCTTTGGAGAAAAGACCAAATTGTTGGAAACCTCTGAAGTGTTCGCATTAATGTCATGTCATTACACCGTATTGCTGCACAGGTTAATATAATTGGGTTACTGTGTGTGAGCAATGATCCATAGCATGTTATGGCACTGAAACAAATGACATTTAACCAAGAGATTTGTAAGGCACCTTGTTATCTGCATGGTGAGCAATTGCAACGGAGAGTCAGATTGCTAGACGAGCGACTGACAAATTAGTTGTTGGGTTTACTGGACAGCCTGGATTTATAACCGCACAATTCCAATATAATTTATTAGATTCATAAACAGACAGATCCAGTGTTTTTACTTAGATTACACACTTATTGCAGCCTCTGAACCTGTCCTGTTTGCAGTGCTTTTACAAGCTGGTTGTATTATTCATGTAACACTCAGTCCTTGGTTGGAGGCAAGGTGAGCTTAGACCAATAAGCTGCGGGTTTCTAGCAACAAAAATTTCTGCAGCCCAGTTTATATACAAATAATTTGCAGATGCATACGGTCCCAGACTCCAACTTTAGTCTGTCCAAGGAGGGAAGGATGCAAATAGAAGGAATCAGTAAAAGATGTAAATTCAGTTCAGAAAAAGATATTCTTCCCTTTTTGTCTCCTGGTAGAACAGATGCCAAAGCCTTTTGCCTGCCCTTTGCCTACATGACAATAAATACAAACAAACTGAATTAGATGTAGGGGTAAAAAGGGCTCAGTCCCACCCGGGTGGTCATGGTGGTCTGTTTCCGCCTTGGCCTCTGGGAGAAGGAAATGTCCCCATTTATTCCGTCTCTTCTGGGATGGGCTGGAAAGCAGAAAGCTCAGCATTGTCCTGGCTGCAGGACAAAGCTGTGTCCTTTCCAGAAGGGCTTTCTTTAAATACTCACTGAAAAGGAACCTACAGCTTCCCCAGGCAGATTATTCCAAATCTTTAACTTGTGTCATTTCCCCAGTACCTATCTACTATGACTTAGGTCAATTACTTCTTTTTTTTCCCTAGGGACAAAGAAAAGAAAGAACCATCTCCCTTTTTATGGCCCCCTCTAACAGATTAGAGGACAGCTTTCAGGGATGTCACCACCACATGCCCCTAGCTGCACGCCCTTACCTTGCCCTTGCTCTTCCTACTTCGCACAAATCCAAGCCTTTGCCCTTTCTTCAGCAGCTGTTTTGCATCTTTGCATCCATTCCCCCTGGCAGTCACCACTGTGTCCAAATCACTGGTGGCACATGGTGCCCAGAGCTGGATCCAGGCTCCCTGGCCCTCAGGAGGTCCGCTCAGGGGAACAAGTGTCCCTCTAGTTTTTTCCGTTCGAGGAAATGATGAAATCTCACCTCTGTTCAGAGCCTTGGCTCGCATCAAGTTTTTTATGAGGTGATAAAATGATCACCTTTGGGTTCATGGCTCCTGACTTAGACCAAAACTACAAGTCTAAGACTACCACCTAAGAGAGTATTCTTGCTCTTAATCCAGCTGGCATCTTGGGATCACTTGTTCGCTTTTCCAGGTTAGAGGCCAGTTTTGTTTGGGCTAGATAGACTCTGGAGAGATTCCCACAGCAAATCTGACCTCCACTTCTTTTGGAAGTTTGCCTCTCTCCGGATAGGACTGAAGAACTCCTTTCGTAGGTTGGTTGAGTCAAAAATAACATGGGGTGGCTTGTGAGGCTGGCTCTGAATTTCAGCTGTAAGCTGGTAAATGCTTTGAATTAAATAATGAAAATAAGAGAGGAGTCCAACCTCGATCAAAGCACTGGAAAGCCATGAACTGTGAGTTTGAAATCCCAAGCTGAGATGTGGTTCTGAATGAGCATCTCTGCATATGCTTGGGCTGAGCCACACTGACCATATCAAAGAAGCCAGGAGCAAGTTTGTGATTTGTAACTTGAGCAAACTGAATGGAAAACACTGGCATCACGGACAAGGTGCTGGAGAGGACGTGGCTGGGAGCGGAAAACAGGACATGGTCTTGCTAGTACTAACTGGTGCAGTTCCAGCCCCTCGCCCGTAAAGGTAGCTAAGCCTGTGCTGTTCACTGAGCCTGGGCACAGCTCTGCTCTTCGCTTGCTCCGTAGCTACAGCCACTAAGTTTTGCTGAACAAGTCCATCAGGGGTTCCCCTCATGAAAACCTATTATTGTTAAAATAAACATGCATTTAGCTTCACCATATAGTATTTCACAAGCCTGAGGCACAGCAGTTGGAACGCATCTCCCCCAGCCTTGAAATGGGAGGCAACACGAATCGACACGTTGGAGCATTTTCAAGGTAAACACCGAAGGATTTTGTTGATGCAGGCTTTGGTGTGGCCGTCCCTGTGGCGGGCGTGCTGCGTGCTGTGACATCTCTGTACCTGAAACAGCACGGTGCAAGCTGATCCCAACTACTACTCTTTTAAACTTACCTAACAACTAGCTGCTGGAGGAGTTTGGTCTGATTTAGTCAGGTGTGCTGGATATCCAGTCCATGCCTGAACCAGTGCTAAACCCTGACTGGACTGACGTATCAGAAAAACAAACCCTGGTCTACCTCTGCCTGATGTCTTCTTGAGCAGTTTTTGATGTGATGCTTTCTTGAAATAATTTGATTCATTTTTAATATTTTAAAATATTATGGGCCATGTTCATGCCTGGTTTAGCATCACTCCAGTTAATCTATCAACGGGTAAAGCCCATGAAAAACTTAGATCTAAAAGAGAGCAAACCAGCATTCTTTCTTGTTTTCTTTGAAGCAGGTTCTATACAAAGATGCAATAGCAGATTTTATACAAAAGTGCCTAATTAAAACAAGCCCCCAAACTATGCATTTTCATTTTGTAGTGTTCCGGAACAAAAAAACACCAGTAATAATAACTACTGAAAATGAAACTCAGCAGGATGAGCAAAAAAAAACCATGGATGGCAGTGGAGGAGGAGAGATGCTCAGCATATGAAGGAGTTAACTAAATCTGAGCCTGTGATATTGCTATCGTATTTGCCAGGGAGACTGGGGAGAAAATCCTAATGGAACTACTGGAAACTGTTAATGCATATTGGTTATGTGTACAAAAAGGACATGAAGCCAACAAGAAGTGGCTAATGAAAAATTATGTGAGCATTCAGCAGTGAACATTATTCAGAGCCCTGATGGTGGTGGAGGGATATGAATGACGCTGGTCAGGTGAAGAACTGGAAACCCTGGTACAGTATCACCTTTCAAACTGAGTGCTGCCAGCACACTTAGGGAAATGTTGAATCATAACTGGAAGATGAGATATAGCTTTAGGGAGATGCAGAGAGGCATGTTCCTAGCATTCACTTCAACCCGGAGAAAGCACTCATTTTTTTTTACAGGTGAATAAATAACCATTTCCTTGAGCAAACACAGTCGTATAGCAGCATGCAATGCTATTACTTAGGGTTTCTTCACAAGCAAAAAATCGTGCCTGTTACTACCAATGGGAAAATCTCAGGGCTAGACATAAGACAACAACTTGTTGCTCCCAGACACTTGGATTGTGGTGGCTTTGGGCACAGGCTGCCTTTGTGCAGCACCTAGACCACTGGGAGCTCGCTTTGGACAGAAACCTCCATGTGTTACCACAGAAAAATACATATATGGTCTTGCATAGCCCGGCTGTAGCTTTCTCATAGATAACGGGAGATAAAAACATTTCATTTATTTCTAGGAGACTTGGATTGTAGAGGAAATGGCTTCAGAAAGTTTTGTTCTACTGAATTCTCCTCTGTATCTTCACTGAAATTTGAGGAAGGAAAAATGCAGCTCCCTTTCCCCATCAGCTCAGCAGGATATCGCGAATCTCAAAAATTTCAGTTTAGGGATGGGCCTTCTTGCCCTCCAGTTAGTTGGCAGCATCAGTCAGGGCATTAAAATACCAATTTGTGTTCAAGATAAGAAAGAAAATTCTCCTCTCTGTTGCTGCCACAAGGCTGAGACGGAGAAGCTGGGAGGAGAGAAGTGTCCAGCTGTGACCTCTCTGCTGAGGTGGCTCCTAAACTCATTTGTCTCATGGCCGTGATCCTTCCTTATGTCACCATTTCCATGGAAAAACCAAAGAGGGAGTCAGAAGTCCTTTCCCTCTGTTGGTAATGCTTTGGGCTATACAGAGTTCCTTTAGGTCTTTGCTGGTTTAGGCCTAATTTAGGAAATTATGAACTATCTTTCTTGAGAAGGGATGATATTTCCCTTAATTTAAATAGCTTTGAGCAAACACGTACCAGTTTGGATGTACTTTCCCATTTAATATTTGTGTGATTTATGCTTCTACGCAACCCTTCTGCTCTCCAGTTTATATGCCCTCAAAGCTCATTTTTTAGCTACAGTTAATCATGCTGAAGCAAAACATAACTCACAGCGAGATGATGCTGGCCAAATTTTATAACTTGGGCTACTGTATTGGATGTCAGCTCTGCCACTAAAAATAACTACTCTGGGACAGGTGCCTTCCCTGGCCAGCAAAATTTAATGTCACTTTTTTAAAATCGTGGCCAGAAGCAGCCTTGGAGGGGAAGGGAGGAAAACTGTCGGCATTTGCGCGGGGAAGGGCTGGTATTCCCAGCCCAGGAACTGAAAGCTGCTTGTTTGAAGTATTGATGGGCAAACTGGCCGGACGCAAAGCAAACAGCAGTGCCTCGGAGTACTTTGCCTTTCTACCCCGGTCACAGTTTGGGTTGTGAACTGGCAGGCTGAGTAATTTCTAATCGGTAAATGTTGTTGTTTGCTGTACCACAAAGCAGAGTCCGTCTGCAGCTCCAGAAAACAGCTCGGTGGTAGGCGGGTGGGAGCCGAATTCAGGAAGGAGCGGGACAAATGCTTTGTGCCATGTCCCTTTCCCTGCAGAAAAAATCTTTCATCCTCCTCCTGCGGACGGAAAACCCTGTCCCCCGCCCCAGCTGCGCTCCACGACGGTCCTTTAGCCAGGTACCAACTCACCAGCACCCAAATGCACCAGGCCAAACCACACACCAGCGGCAGCCCCGGGGCCAGGCAGGACAGGTACCTTCATTCTTTGAAGACTGGAGCAAAGATGAAATGAAGAGAGAAGTGTGAGAGAAGGAGGTCGAGGGGTCTGCTAGCAACGGAGAAAATACCTGCAAGTGTTTTTTCCCTGAGAGTTCGGCAGATGTACAAGCCACCGCCTGTGCAATCCGTCTGCAATAGGGACGCGCACGGCGTGCGCTCTGTTAAAGGCGCGCGGTGGTTTAGCAATATAGACGGCAATATATAAAAAAGGGTGTTTAACTGCATTGGCTAGTCCCAGCCAGCCAGGGAAGTGAGGGGAGCTGGGGGTCGGCCACAGCCAGCCACGGGTTTCTCTTTCCTGGGAGAGCAGGCAGCGGCGTCCCGGCAGAGCAGAGGTCTTAACCCTGCCGAGGACCACCTCTGCTCTTGCAGGGCTGCTCTCGGGGTGCGAGCGAGCCCGCCTAAACCAACGGCCGCTGCGGAGATGGTGGGGAATTACAGCCGTGATTTCTCTCCAGCCTCTCTAGGTGCAAAGTCCTGTTTAATATCACGTTGGTTTTCTGCGTGTTTTTCTTTTTCCCCCGTGGGATGAGAAGCCTTCCCAGGTGGTGGGATATCCCCAGAAACTTGTGAGCCACGAGGGAGTGAACAAGTAGCTTCAGCAAACAGAAGCGATCAGGTTTCTCACACCTCCCCGGAGACATCCCAGCGACGCGCGGCAGCGCTTCCCTCCACCTGCGGCTTCCAGGAGCCCGCGTCGCCTGGGCCGGGGGACAAGGCAAGGAAACAGCCCAGCTCCACTCATTTCCAGTGACCCTTCCTCCCGTCTTTCTTGTCCGAAGTGCCCTTTTGCTCCTTTCAGGTGGTAAAGCAAATCCAAATGGATTTTCAGGGACTTCACAACAGCCCTTGCCAAGCGCCGCGCCCGCGGCTCACCGTGCCGGGAATGCCGGGTCCCGGGTCTGGGGGACCAAGTCGGAATAACCCACGTACCTCCCGGCGCATCTTGCATGATGCTCATACGCCTTGTGCCGAATCATTCACACTTTGCTCTTCCTCGTCACAAAACCGGGGAAGAAAAAACCCGACATGTAGCTCTAAGTCCTCCTTTTCCTCCAGGGCAGGGGAGAGGGGGAAATACCTCTGTACGACACCCGAGAGTCTGCAGAGAAGAAGTTTTTCGTGGTTGAGTCCTAGAGTCAAACACATCATCTGGAAGGATACAAAAGCTTTTACAGACTGTCATTTTCTAGCAGCTATAATTTCACATACATTTACCTACGGACAATTCTGAAAACCAAGAAAAATGACAAGGAAACAAATTATATTTCTGCCTTTAACCAGCAGACCAGACCTGGAACCCCATTGCAGCTGGTTCTCAGAAGGACCGTAGTGTTGCCGATTATTTCTTTTGAGTGGCAAATGCCCACAGAGCTGCACGACCTCTGTTTTTGAGGTAGCAGCATGTGTTCTGCAAACTCTGACACCTGAATTTACTCCTTTTTCAGGTTTTACATTTGGAATCTGGCTTTGTTACCAGGTTTCTACAGAAATGCGTTGGTGGGATAACTTTAACTGGTGCACTTAATCTTACCTGGTTAGTTTTATTTTTCTCCCATTCCTTGCCGCCCCCTGAGGTTCAATATCTGTAAGACAAAATAGAAGAAAAAAATTAACTGCTAGTCCATTAAAAGTTGGGCTCGCTGACAATGACACCTTTTGCTAGAACCAGCTTCCTGCACAGAATGGGATTAAGACCAGCCTTGGTATTTTGTTTGCCTTCCCTTGAAAATCATCATAGATGCTTTTTAGAAAGCAAATGCGATTAAAAAAAGAAAAGGAAAATAACTTTATAATCAGAATAATATCTTTTCAGAGACCGACGTAAGAGGTAAATTATAGACTGGCAAACGCAGGAAAGGCACCAGTTTCTTTGCAGGGATGTAATTAATGGAAAAGGTTTACTCAGATGGCCACAAACGAATAGACAGGGTTCAATATATAACTGACAATGCCGACATCTCTGTTCAGCATAGGTATTCTATAATTTTTCTTCAATAATGAAACTTCTAAATGTGAGTTTGATTCCATATGGGACTCCAAAGACATCTGGTTTTCCAGTGCCTGTTCTGTACAAGGGACCAGGTTTCCCACTGTGTAAATCTATGTAATTCTACTGGTGTCAGTAAAGTTGCATTAACTTTAAACTAGGCGATCTGCCCAAAGTATCTGTTTGGTCTGTGTGGTGTATGATTGAAATACATTTTCACAAAGACCAAGAATGGGAAGCATAATGCTTTCTGGTAGACAAAATGCATATTGTTTCTATTTCCAGCCTGTCCTATTTATTTATTAATTGCTGATTAGGAGCTGCAAGCAGAGGAGACAACACTTGTGTTCATGTTCCAGGAATAGCTGGTGTTGAGGCAAAACATCCCATTCAAATATCCTATGAGAAATGGAAATATTGAAGTGTATTACTGTTGTGTATATAGAGATTTTATGAGGATGTGCTTTTTCTTTCCTCCCCAACTCCTTGGATCCGTAAGAGAAAATTTGTGATTTAGGAATTAGCATAGTCCTTAAATACAGCCATTAAATTTGAGTAGAAAATGGACATGAGTTCAAGACACAGAAAACAGGGACATTGTCTTTTAACAGCTTTATATTTCTGTATTCGCCTTCACTGGGTTTAGTACCGACACTAAAACTCATGGAAATACATGGAGAAACTTGCATCTTAAAGCCTCCATCCTGCAAAGCCTTATCAACGTGTTTTATTTTAAGCACACAGCCCATCCTACAGCACTCAACACCCTCAGTGCCCAGTGTGCTCGGCTTTGTACAAGTTTGTAGTAAATCTGTGCTACCTGCCTCAAAGCATCTCACTGTGAGCAGTCCAGACAAAGGACTGGGAGAAAACAGATTTTTCTTCACTTGTCTTATTTTCTTATACTGCATAAATACCTTGCCAAATACTGCCAAATACTTTTGCTGGTTTGCAAGAAGTTCCATAGATTTTGGTTCTGTAAATGCACTTTTGTTATCTAATATTTATACTGCAGGAACAGCCAAAGTCATGTTCTGATACCATTAGGAGAAGATCAGGAATGCACCCTCAGAGACCTCCTTAATCTTGATTTACTGCACAGAGCTAAGATTAGTACGGAACTGCATCCAAATTACCCCTTTGGCTTTATTTTAACTCTTATTTTTCTGGGTAACACTGTTTTGAAGTGATAATTGCAAGATCCTCGTGTCCTGTAGCCACTTTGAAACTTAGCTCCATCACATATATATAGATAATGTTTTATTCTTTATTAACAGATCACCTGGGTTTATGTGGGATGACAACAACCTCGAAGAAAAGTAGGTAACGAAGCCAGCATCATTGGCAGCTGTATTTTATTTATTTTGGGTTATCCAACCAGCACTAATACTTACCTGTTTTACCATAATATGCTTTTATCAGTATTTTGACCCAGGATCTTCATTTGGTACAAAGTCAAAGTCTTGTCCTAGACAACTACCCCAAATTAGGTCACACAAAGGAATCCAGCATCTGTGCAATAGTCCAGGTCACACTGCTATTTGTGGAATGGATACTAGTACACTCTTTGTGAGTGCATGATATATGAACTGTATGTATTTCCTTGATAAATTGTTTTTAAATATTTCCTCCTTTTTATTAATTGAAGAGAAAACCCATGCATCAATGACATTTTTATGCTGGTTTACACATAAATTATTTCCCTGTGATGTTCATTTTTATTATTATTGCCGATATTATAGCAAATGCTTTTTTTTTTTTTTTTGCCTTGTAAACAAGATTTTGCTTACAGCTAAATGAAAAGAAGAGGAGTTAATCACGTTGAAATAATAGGTTTAAAAAGGTAATTCAGTAATGTTTGGCTGATGTTTAATCTTCCCCAATAGAAGCCATGGTGAGAGAAATGACAGAAATTCTGTTTTTGTAATTAAACAGTATTCATCACTCGCAGGGCAGCTCAAGGAGAACTGGAATACTGCAGTGACTGCCTACTCCTGGCAAAGCCTTCCAAGCAGGGACTCCAAGGTTTGTTCAGTGACAGTGGTGGCTTCCAGCCTTGAAATGGAGAGCATCATCATAGCTTTCAGCGTAAGAACTCAACATGGTGGGTCTCTTCACTGTGTTTCCAGGAGGGAGTGAAGTTTTTTCTGAGCCCACTAGAAAAGTTACCCACCATCAGATGTGCCTGAAAATGGCACCCATCTCTCAGCAGAAGAATAGAAACAACCACCCAAGGTATGTCTATGGGCCTTTTTCCCATGAAATCTCAACGTCTCACTGTAAAAAGATTTTATGTAGGATAGTCCCCAAAAGAAGTTGTATCTTCCCTGCTTTTGAGATGGGAGAACTGAGGCTTGCTGGTAGCATGCAACTGAGCATCTCCATCCTTGAAGATTGAAAGGGAGTTAATGACTTAAACACTAAGGGTCTAAGCCTCATGAATTGTTCAAAATCATGTAAGATATATGTAGCAGATCTGGGTCTTGAAGACAAGCTTCCTGAATTAGCTTTTTTACAACTTCATCTCCATAGAAAAACCTTCTTTTCACACTGCTACGCCTGCTAGCATCCATCCTGGACTCTTGGACCTACCCCGTTCCCTCCTGTGTGGAGGGACTGTGCTTTCCTCTAGGCACAACATGTTTTGTCCCAAGCACTGTGTTACAGGAGGAGCTCAGGCTCTGCAGAGCAATGTAGAGCTATTGGTTTTAGATGCTACAGCCAGAAAACAGCAGTTTCACTTAAAGGTTTCTTGCCACTCACCTGCCAACTTTGAGGACAACACAGAGATTTTGTGGTGGCTGGCAAAAAACGGACGCCTGCCTTTGCATCCTTTGCAACCAAGTTAATACTCATGCCCATGAGGTAGAAGAGAAAGCAGAAAGCAGTATCTCCAGCATTCAGTTCCTTAAAGAGCTACCCAAAATTTCTCATCTGCCTTCCCTGTAGACAATCGATAGTTTCACAATCCTAGCAGAATCCAGCCTGTTTTCACCGGTCTTCAGCACCAGGGGCTTCAACACATCCCTGGGCAGCCTCCTGATGTACAATGGCAGTTATGGTTATATGACCATTTTAAGCACATCTTCTGCAGCTTTTCACTTGCCAGGTTGCTCATTATAAGGAACTATATTTCATATTTCCTGATCCACTTCATGAGTTTTTTCAAAGTGGGCTCAAATCCTAAATCCCCCTTACTGGAAATGTGTCGGAGCTTGACCCTACTGTCCCAAGAGGACAAGCATGCCACATTTATTTACGTTAGGTTTTTACTGTGCTGTTTTGGATATGGTGTGTTCTGATCTTGCACGTGTGCTTGATAAAATGGGTAATTATTGCTGTTATACCATAAGTGACAATATAGCGACTTTTAAGAAAAATAGTTTTCAAATAGTGCCACAGGCCCATCCGGGGAGAGTCTAGATTAGCTAGAGGGGAATGGTTCCTGGGAAAAAAGTTAATTTGTTTGTGGGTGAGGAAGTCCTGTCAGGACCATCACACTGGCAGTAATTGCATCAAAACAGCAATATCAAGTCTGAATCTGATCCCCAGCCAATCCCTCTGAATCCATCATCTCTAGTTTCAGGTTTGACTGTTCTTCCTTACTACTTCTGAAATAACAGCAAGGGACAGGAGCCAGGAGTCCAAATCCCACAGGGACCAGTGGAAAGATCAGAAGGCTTTGAAGCTGGTCCACCTCTAAGTCCCCCACCGTAAGTTAGCCACACACTCTCGTTCCATGCTTGAGTAAGCGTATAGTTCCCAGCCGCCCAGAAGCACAGGAGTTTTTTTGCATTTGTCTTTGGGTTTGTTTTCTGCTTGGCAGCTGAACGGGCAATTTGCAGCTCCCCATGAAGAGCAAGCCCAGTGGGCAAATGGCATTTAGTGTGTGAGCTCTGAATGAAAGTCACATTTCCTTTTTTCCCTCTCTGTAGTCTGAACCTCCAGCAAACTTCCCCCTGCAGCTCTGGAAAATATAAACAATCCTTTTGCTGTTAGAAACCAGCATGATCAAGCTTTGATTTGTGATTTTCTAGGGAAGAACCGTATCATCCTTCAGTGAGAAGATCTGCATGTCAGAGTTGCAGAAGCAGGTCAGTCTCAAACAGCATCTAATTAGGCAGATTTCTATTGTTTAGCCAAGCAGATGTATCCATCACTGAACATTAGGCGCTGCATCATCCAGTTACAGCAGCTCCCAGCTCCTTAAAAATGCTCCTTTGCTTCTTGGCTGGTGCTTTGACCCATGCAGTAACAATCAGTTACCTTCCAAGGTATCTGTAAGAAAATTAATCAGGTACCTGTGTATGCGCTACTTGAGTGGTTCCCCAGCTTTGGGATCTGTGTTTAAATCATTTCCTAACAGAAGGAAAGTAATAAAAATGCCTGATTCTTTCCCCAAGCAGGTTTTCATTCTCTCCCACCCTCTTTAAGGTCAGGTTAACTTTTTCTCAAGGAATTTTAAAGATATCAGGCATAAACTATATTTGATGGAACAAGGAGTCTCTTCAAATGATGCTATTCAGGTGCCCAGTTCATCGATCCCTGTACACGGTCCCTGTTGGAGGTGCCAACAGTGGTCACTTCAGTAGCATAAGGACACAATTATCTGCCTATAAATGCCAAGCCCAGGCTTTTCCTCAGGCCATGCTGCACCCAAACGTTGCTGGTGCCTTCTTTTCCCTGGGAAATGGCCATGAGTGTAGCAAGCCCCATGTTGCACCATCCCCATCGTGTCCCTGTGCAGGATCCCACGTCACACTGTTCACACCATGTTCCAATGTCAAGAACACTACTTAGAGCTTCCTAGGGGTGGTCTACAATTTTAATCAGCAGGACTGGTGAAGATGATGTGCTCTTGGACTACCCTGTCATCCTCATTTTACAGTACACTGATTCAGAGAGAGTCGAGTGCCTAAACACCAGTACCTAGCACCATGTTCACCTGTGCTCATAGGTAACTGAGTCGTCTGCATGGTCCTACTGGTACAAAAATAGTTTCTGTGTCAACGTATTATAACTTTCAATCATTTTTACTAAGTGTCTTCAGCTTTCAAGTCTCATGCACCTTTCTGGATCTCGGGATAGTTTACAATCAGAAATCACAGTCGTTTAAGTAAGATGATCCCTTATGATCCATATATCCATTGTGCATCTGATCAAGGTCTCAGACCACGCAACAACTCTGCTAAACAAGAGACCACAGTATGTCATGGGAAATGTAGTCTGAACAGAGCAGGGGAATTTAATGTGCAGAAACTACTCTTTGCCTGATGCACAACTCCTTTCCAAATTAAATACTTTTTTCCCAACCCAAATGCTTTATTATATTCTTTTTTGCTGAAAAGTCTGGGGTTTTTTCTGTGGAACAGTTTTCTGCTTTTCTGCTTTCATAAAAAATAAAGTTCTCTTTTCCAATCAGCTCTCTTTAGAGGGTTCAAAGGGACTGACTGGACAGAGCATCTGCAGTCACTGTCCTTACCTAAAACTATCAGCATCAGCCCAATAACCTGTTTAAGAATCACCTGAACTCAGTGCACAAGGGGATTTTTTTTTAAACAGAGTGCTATGTATTATTAAGTTTTTACAAGGTTATGAAGATGTTTTTACTGAGGAACATTTGCAAGTTTCAGATGGTTGGCAGATGTGTTAAAGAACATATGATTCAAATAGAAAACCTTTCTTTTTATTGCTGAAACACTAATAAGAGTGCACTTTAATATGCCTTAATGTGTTACTCCTTAATTGACAGCAGATGTTTCCTGAACAGCATTTTTTAAAAGACATGCCGCACTTTAAAACAAGAAGAAATAAAGCCTTACTGTACATATGAGAGCTTCCAAAAACAACGCCTCCCCTTGCCAATAATTGTTTATAAAAACAGCATTCCAGATTATTTGAAAATCAATATTAAGTCCTGTGGAATATATCAGAGTAAATCTGATGTTATTTCAATAGGACCTTAACATAGCCGGTGTTCAAGGTCTCCTTTTGCTTTCCCTCCAGTCCCCCAAATGGGAAACATCATCTAGCCCTTGATGCTTGATCAGAAGAGAAGGGGAGAAAAGCAGCCATCAACAGGAACCCAAGTGTCCATCTATTTGGCCAGACAAAGAAAACTTCCAGCAGAACCACCTACACCTCTGAAATCTTACCTGGGGAGCATGAAAAACATTATTTTTCATGCTTACAGGTAAATGACTCCAAGTTTTGACACCTTCTCATCTCCCGTCCACTGGCATCATCTCACCGAGACAGGAGAGGTTGGTCCTTTGATGTGTTGATTCCACAAAGCTAAGCTAGAAATGTCAAGGGATTGCCATTAATGTGAACATGACTGCAAGTTCTTCTATAATCACAGGTCAGACAAAGAGAATGTTTTTCCTCGTTATTTTGCCAAAGTCTTGCTCTAACTCCAAATCAAAGCAGCGCCCAGTGCTGCCATCACTGGTGTCACTACAAACCCTTCAGCAGGTCCTGTGTGACACAGGACAGGTCACAGTCACTCCGAACATCTTCTCTGAAGAGCTTGACTTCAAATCCTCCCAGACATCAGTCAAAGACTGACATGCTCAGGTGCTAAAGGACGAGTTAACCTAAATCAACTTAATTTATTTCTCCTTGCCCTTCCTTTGAAAGGTTAATAACATTTTTATTTCCTTGGACTTAATTTTTAGAATATTTCCACCGTGTGTTGCTCCAGGGAAGGTCTAGCATTGAAAAGCGCACACCATTTTGCTCAAATCCAAGTGAGATGAGCCTGGCGCCGGGCTGGGCAGGTCATGCCTCTGGAGACCTGAGCTCCAGGCAGGTCCTGGGCTTGGGGTGAAGGTGGCTCTGCTGCAGGAGAAAGGCCACATGTTTGGATCCACTGAACATTTTTTGCAGACCTAATGCCTGCAAAGGCATTACATAGAAAAATAATCAGCAGCATGAGGCAAACCAGCAAACTACAAAAAAACATGGAATTTTATTATCTTCAATAACGGAGAGAGATGAACATAATCAAATTATCGATGAGTAAAGATCAGAGGAAGTCTGTCCTTTGTAAGTACAGAATCAGCCTTACGAACCTCAGGAGACCTGCTGACGTCCTGGGAAAATAAGACTTGCAGAATTTACTGCGCTTGTCCCCAAAACCACCCAGGAGCAGCCCCAAAAGTCCCCATCCCTCCACCACGGTGTGTGCTGGGCCCCGAACGCGGCTGTTTGATGTGTGTGTGGTTGTAACACACTGGGTTCCCCAAAGCATGCTGTGAGCTGCGATTTGTGGTAACAAATGACAGAATCTTTAAATACAGCCAAGCTGTGGACAATGTTTATTTATTTTTATTATGTAAACAACCCATCGCTTTGGCTTATTGCAGTTAAGCTTTAAAAGCACTTGATCGTTTAAAATTACTTGTTATCAGACCCTTTTTTTTAAACCTTGTTAAAATACTAAGCAATTGACAGTGCTTTCTGTTATCCTGCTTATAAAATACAAATCATTAAGGCAATAAATATTATTCATTTAGAACTGATGCAAACCAAATGTTTTCTTCCTTAAAATACCCCTAAAAGTGGAGTTTTATCTTCCATCTGGCAATGCCTCTTATGCCAAAATGTTCTGAGTGGAATCGCATTAATAAGAAGACATCAAGAGAAATATGTTGCTTGTATCCTTTAATATGCCTTTGTAAACTGAGATACACATTGGCCTTCTATCAATAAGCATCTCTACCTGTGGGTTTTGAGAAGGATTAATGGAGAAGAACCATTATAGGATGAAAGGACAGAGCATGCTGGGAGAAAAATGAAAATCAAACATCCACCAGTGCATACACTTTCTTCCAGGATAATATTTAGATTTTATTTTATTTTATTAATTTAAATATATATATATGTAAAAATAAAACGTTTAAGCTGGTTTCAGATAGCGCACATCTGCGCTGCAATAAGGCCATTTTCAAAAGTACAGCTCTCAGTGGGATATTTATTTAATTCGTATTGGTTTTGGACCCCAGCCTATAATGAGAAAAGAGATGGGCACATGCTAGAGGTGGTGGCTGCGACTTGGGCTTTTTTGAACATTAAAACAGAAAAAGCCTTCACATGTAGGAAGGGTTTAGTGAAAATTCAATAACTTTTGCTTCAGACACTGTGCTTCAGAGCACTAATAAAGACAAGAGAGAACTGACATAGACGCGGAATTCACGACCGAGCTGCCTGGAAAATGCCAGAAAGCTCTAGCCGGCGTTTTCCAGCCTTTCTCTCTTCGGACACTTTTCACCTTTCTGTTCAAATTTGATGTCAAAACCAATTTCCAGTCCCCTCACGTTACTCACATCTGAAGCGTACGGCGATGGTGTCTCTGTGGATGCGTCTGACTCCACACCTTCGTTTCCACGGTGGTCAAAGGTGTGTTTCAGGTGTTACCTCCCCAAACGGAGCTAAAGCTACTGGTGCTGCCACGGGTGCTTGTGCCGATCTGCCTTTGCAGCCTCCCAAAGTACAGCCAGAGCAGCACGGCTTGCCCGTTGCACAAATAATGATGGTTTTGCACTGGATTCACCAGTTTTGAGCGGGTTTTAGCACACAGGAAGCTTTCCTCAGGAGGCTGGGGGGTCAGCAGGGTCCACGGGCAACCTCTGGGGCAGCTGAGGGGTTCTCCATCAGTCCTGCAGCTGTGTGGATCAAAACTAGAAGTGAAATGGGGAAATGTTCCTCGGCCAGAGACTGTACATCTTTCCTTATTGCGTTATTGTGAATCTTACCCATTTTGCTGCACCTTAGGGCCCAATTCAATGACTAAAATTGATTTTTTGGTACTTGAGTGACCATGTGTGGGAACCAGAGGTTTTTTTTTTATTGAATACAACCCTCAGAGCACTAGCTCACAAGCTCTCTTCAATACACTATAATAAACTCATACCAACATTTCCCAGCTCTCCATAACTTCATTACTCTGGGTCTCTTTGGGACTCTATCATCTCTTACCCGGACTCTTTGATGGATGGTGGGTTTCACATCTGATGCCAAGTCTGAGGGCCTCTCCCTTTCCTCTGTGTGTGCATGCGTGTGTATGAGCCGACACACGTGTGTAGACTTTTTCACATACGCTCAACATTGTCTGTCAGACTCTGCAGAGGAAACGGCACATCCGTGTGCCAGTCAGAAAAACGCACTTGACTTTCGAGGAATTGTTTTCATTAGAGCAGGATCAGGACCTGCTTGCAGACCCAGAAGTGTGAATGGAAACAATTTCCCTGGGCAGGAATCTCAGCTGACGTGCAGCTGCCAAGCTCTGCGTTCCTTTCAGTTATGTCTTCCCTGAAACCATAAATAGTCCCTAAAGCCAACACAAAACTCACTCTGCGACGTTGGGCGCAGATAACATCCATTTGCCACCACCAGCCGAGGTGGCCACCAGCACCTCCTGCGCTTCACCAGCCTCGCTCGGCGCGAGGCTGCAGCGTATCTCCCGCGTCCCTGTTTGATTTTGCGCATCTCCCTCACGTGCAACAGAGGGTTTCCCTTATATATTTGTGTTGCCCTTACATATTTGTGTACTCCCCAGCGTGCCTATGCTTTGAGGTTCTGGAGCGCTCCGGCAATCCAAGCCTGCGGTGATAACGAAGAGCAACGGTGGGAGCACACGCGACGTGCTGCTCCTGTGATATCCTTAAATGTACTTTTCTCTCTTTCCTGCTACATCCTTGAGGACCGCTGGGATTAACATCCCGAAAAGATGCTGTAGATTTCTGTCTAAAATGGAAGTGTTAGGGGAAGCCATAGAAAGCGGGGAAGATATTAGAATTATTTAAGGCGTGATTTTCCGACATATTTCCTTCCCTTCCCAGCACTATTGAAATCAATGGGTATTTTTTGAAAATCAGCGCCGGGTTAATGACTAAGGGAGTTTTTAAAGATGGAGCAGCTGAAGCGGCGATCACTGGCGCAAGAGGAAATCTCCTGCAGGTATTAGTCTTACGGGACGGCATGCCAAAGGTTACTACGGTGCTCGCGAGGTGGAACGATGATGAAATACTATGGGAAAAGCAAGTCCCCCAGCTACAGTGTATGCATTTGGTGGTCATGGCTATGCACCAGTTGTGATCAATGGGTGTAAAGTCAGGGTCAGGGCTGCAGCAGCCGGAGATGCTGGTGCTTTGCAATCTAGCCGGGCCCCAACCAAGGGGCTGAGTTTCCACAATTCATTTATCATAAACCAGCAATTTGCAAATGTTAGCACTTTTCCCACACATCATGAGCCCTGATGGACTTTAATAAAAGAGAGAGAGAGAAAGGGGGGGAAAAAAAGGAGAGAGAAGAAAACCTACATAATTAACTAAAGTTCTTAGAATGGCTTTAATTGGGAAAACGTTACCTTTTTGGAAGTAATTGCTGTACAGGTTTTCAGTTGTTTTCAAGGCTCTGTTTTTTTACATTGGTTTCACATCAGTTAATTAGCCAGTTGTCTCTGTTGGTGGGGTTTTGCACTTCTCTCTTTTAGCCTTATGGCTGCACAGGAATGATTTTCCAGTTTGCTTGACCCAGGTGGTCATTAAAATTTGAATACCTGCATTAATTTGGTTACTGCACTGCTTCTAAACTAAAGGCCTCTAAAGGGAAGGGGTAACAAAGAAGAATAAATTGTAAACAAAGCTTGAAAACATACGACAGCGAGAGGGTGCAAAACCCCCGTTGTGCAGATGCTCACAGAGATGCTCGCAGGAGCCACGGACAGGTATCACCAGCCAGGTTCAAACACCTCCAAGCTCTGAGGAAGCCCCACTCTGGGTCTGGCCTGTCTCCAGTCTATAAATAGGTAGATGTGGCTGAAGGAATGAAATCTATGGATAGAAGAAGGAACAAGAGTTGACACTTTTCACTAATATCAATGATAACATCACTTTAACATGATTTTCCAGACATCTTTCCTCTCTAGGCTCGTATTCTTCTTCCCAGAGTGGGCAATAACAGAGGTTTTGATGACAGGGATAAAACGTTCAGAGCTGTGATTATCCGATTTTCTCCTAGTGTTTTAGGAGGAAGTCATTCTTCTTGTTGAGAGAAGAAATCAGAGGGTTTAGATCGCTTTGAATTGTTTATCCTATCTCACGCCGCTTTGCCAGCTCATCTACCTGTCTGCATCCCTATCCCACTCTCTAATTCTAATTACCGGATCAGCATGAACCTGTTCTGCAGTTCTCAGAGATCTCTCCTCCGGTGCTTTTCTCTCTTCTTGGCTAACCTCACAATACCTCAGTAGCTTTCCCTTCTCATCTACCACGTGTTCCAAAGAGCACATCTATTGCTGATAGGAAGAGCTGTTATTTTCTAACCTATAGGTGCAATGCCAGCATCATCTATTAGAAGTAAGGGGAAGGGGCTGGGGGGAAAAAGCCCTTAAAATGTCAGATCCATCTATTCAGCTAGTAAGAAATTTCTTTGTCTAAAAATGCTACGGAACCACCTTGGGCTGGTGGTGACATCATAGACAAGCTCTGTCTTTAGGGCTATGATGCCCTAAAGCCCTTGATGGCATTGTAAATTTGTATATCAGTATTGCCCATCTCTTGCTCCTTGCATTATTCACCAAACCGCTCAAAAACGCCCGGGTTTAACCCTCTTACTATTTCACAGGTGCTGGGCAGCATGAAGCAAGGAACTGAACACTGGGATGTATAATTTTCCACTGCACTGAGATAAAATGGATTCTCAAAGAGAAATGCAGTTTATATTCCTGTGTGAATAAACAGGAAAGAACAACAGCAAAGTCCTTGTGAAAAGCTTTGCAAAAAATTTCTCTCCTCCACCGTCAACTGTTTTCCTTGACTCCTTCGAGAGCTGTGAAGATGAAGAGTGGGAGGTGCCTACAGGAACAGGAGCTAAGGTCTAGCATTAACTAGATAAATACATCAGAAATAGACTGTAGATGAAGTGATATGACAGAGCTGGTTTGCTGCATGTTTATTAGGATGTTTTAGGTAGAGCTGATCCTGCTTTGGAACAGAGACATCAAGTCGAGGAGCCTCCTGAAGACCAGATGCCCGCCCTCCCTTTTTCCTGTGGTCCAAACCGATTATCTCTAGACTAACGGAAGGATTCGCAGCAGCCAACACAAGGCATGCAACTGTCTACACTTTGTCCATGCCCCATTGCTGATGTCAAGTCTCCAGATTTCTGCTTTGAATCACCTTGATCAGTAGACAACGGCACCCAGGAGAGCTGCTGGCCAGATCAGGGCGGCAGTCCCATGAAATGACATCCCCTTGTAGCAGCCATTAGTATTAGATGAAGTAACGGACTCCTTTTGTTGGCCTTGGGCAGGCTTCTTGGTGGCCTGGCACAGCAGAAGCGGAGACCTGCCAGGCTTGCGCACTCACAGTCCCCAGGGACACAAGAAAAGGACTTGAGAAGCCGGACCGGTTTGTCACCTTTTTCACTTGCGGTTTGGTCCTGGTATTATAAATGTGTCTTCAGACACATTTTCATGATATTTATAATACCAGGATCATCAAGTTATGATGCAGTTTGCTTAAACCTTCTTCCCCAAAAATACGATTGTGGGGCTTTTTTATCCTCTCATTTCCAAGCCTGCAGAACGTGCATTTCCCAGCTGGCCTCTGCAGTCGGAAGGGCTCAGGGAAAACCCATCTTTCAAAAATGTGAACCCTACGTTGTCGCTTGATTCCAAGAGTCACAGCTGGAAAAGAATCCAAAACACGGAGGCAGCAGATGCAACCTCAAAAGCTGGCAACACTGATGCTTCCTTGGAAATCCTTGAAGCTGCAAGTGTCTTGCAACTAAATCCATCTTCCCGCCGAGTGCCTGCGCGGGTAACGTGGCACCATCAGCTCTGTGCTGAAGCATCTTCCCCACCTCCTTTCCAGCTCGGGCAATGGCCCGAGGTGGTACTGGATGTGAAATGAAGCCCCGTCGCAGAGCAGCTGAGCGATGCATATCTCTCAGCGCATTTTGTTTCCTTTAACACAGTTCTTTCTTTTTTTTTTTTCATGACCTGCTGCCAAAATCTCTTTGCTAATGTTTCTACCACCATCGACGCCATGCAAGAAAAGTGTCTTTGTTAACACATTTAGGGCTTGCTTTTAATTTCTACAGTATTCCCTTTAATAACAATGTCTAATTAAAACATCTGTTAAAAAGTCTGTAACATTAACTTTACAGGGAGAATTTAATAGAATTATATTTGAATTGCAGCCATTTAACGGGTTTCCTAATTAGGCTGTGAGTTTTTATTTTTTTTTTAACAAAAACATTACACAAATTAAAATCAGGCCCAGTTTTTTGTTGTTATTATTACAACACAAAGTGTGGTCAAAAAAAGGCAGGCAGTATGTGGTGGTGTGTGAAGGGTGAAAAAAAAACAACGTAGCAGCCGGTGACTGAAACACTAAAATGCATAAAATGAAACAAATAAGAGATGATATTTAGAAGGAAGAAATTTCTCTGGCCTTTTATTTGCATGCTTTTTTTCAAAATGAATCCCTGAAAGTATCTCCCCATTTGTCTGCCCCCAGCCCCTGCCACCTTTGTCCTCACCCCAGATCTCACTTGTTTGGATCTTGTCTCCATCTGGGAGGAAAGAGGGGAAGAAGCCTTGAAAAAAACCTGATTTATGCCAGATTTGTGTTAGCCCACATTTCAGAAGCTTGGATAGGTTTGTTACTAGACTGAGGTACTCTGCAGATCTTTTAAAAATGCTTTGCTTTTTATGTAGAACTTTGCACCCATTAACTAACTGACTTGCACAATGCATAGAAATATGTAACCCTCAGTACCTTCAGTAGAAGCTGCATTCCTGGGCTTTCAAAGGCAGTATTTTTTCAAACATTTTTAAATATAAGGAACCATGGATTGAAATTTTAGTTGGAGAGGAAATAGATCTTCCCATTTATGGGAAAACTTCCCCTGTTCATTCTTCCCTGTTCTAAACCAAAATGAAAACTAACAGTAAAAATCAGATATATCCATGAAGAAAATTTGCAGTAATTGTTTTTAGATCACACATTGTAACTCTTAATTTGATCACACTGGGATAAGGTATCTCTCAACTGAAACTACTCTTTTCAGAGAAGAGTGGTGATTTTCTAGTGATATGGGGTCATTTTTGCGTTCAGAATGAGATGCAAGAAAACAATACAGTTTCACTCTTCAACATGAGTATTTCATGCAGCTCTCAACAGATGCTAAAGTTAGTGCCTGTACAAACATCTTGAGTGAAATCCTGGCCTCTGAGTTGTCAGTGATAAAACTCTTATTGACTTCAGTAAGGCCAAGACTTCATCTTCTGTCTTTAAATTGAACTTAAAGTTGTAGCAACCGCTGGCAAGGGGAAACCCACTTCAAAGGAAGGCTCTGACAGTTGGACACTTATCTCCCACTGATCTAAACTATAGCAATCTCTTCTTGTTTCCCAAGCTAACTTGGAAATCCCATTGAGAGCAAGTTCATCAAAATAGTTCTTTCGTTTTCTAATTTCCAGCAAGTCCGACAAAGCACACAACTTCCCTCGAGGAATTTCCAGTACAACACAGGCCAACCCCAGACAGAAAGAGCAAGTTTAGTAGGAAAAAAATAACAGCAAAATGTTCATGACGAAGGTTAAGAAATGCATTAGCATTCTTCAGAGATCCAGGATGCTGGTGACACCTTTGATCTCTCCTTTGCTCTGCCATACTGCACTGGCTTTTGTGGCTTTTGGACTCGTAACATAAATTATAGGCTCTTTAGGGCTTGTGGCCTGTGGAGACCATGTGATAAGGATATATCTGGACTCTTCTAGCCCAAGTGTCTATTCCTCAGTGGCTATGAGGGGCCTGTCTTCATAACTAAATCATCTGTTTCAGGCCTATATTTCTTCAACTAACCATTCCGCACATTCGTTCTTTGCAAGGGAAGAAGCTGAACCAAATCCAAATGTAAATACCAGATCCAGAGCCCGGGAGACGGACTCCGTTTCCTACGACGACACAAAGCAGCCACCCAGCTCTCACAGTCTCTTACAGAGTCCCTTGGAGGGCATACTCCAAAAATGCCTTTCTTCACAAAGAAGGGCGTTTGTAGGGTGATTTGTAGGGTGCTTCCTGGCAAACATTTGTGGTCACCAGGGCTCTGTGAGTGCCCCATCCAAGAATGAGCTTTGGGGAGCTTTGCAGGACAAAGTTGTACACAGGAATGACCACAGAACCGTGGTCAATGTCCTTTCCGTGTACTTAAAGCCTCAAGGAATAAAGTTGTTTTGGAACAAATCCTCAAGAATCTGCTTGAGTGTTGGTGGGGAGAGGACATTTTTGTAGTTTCAAATCGCATTACACATTTGTGGAGTGGAAATTACAGTTCAGCGTGTGGGCATACTTGATTGGACAATCTTTCAGCTGATGGGTTCTTCTGTTCAATTACTATTAAAATTCATCAAATGGAACAGAGTGGTTTTAATGCCCGTAATTGTTGTACAAAATGCTCTGTAATTGGTCTTACAAATGAAGCTGAAGAGCAAGATCAAACTCCATTGAAAATGAATCTGTCTTTCCACTGAAGAGTTCAAGAGTCACTTCTAAAATCCATTTCACGGAAAAGTGTTTAGCCAATTCCAATTCTGGTTCGTTTTGTGTGGCAGTTTTTATTTGCTTATTTTGGCTTCTGATATGCAAATGAAACCGCCAACTCTTGAACTTGGTTCCACGTGCTCCCCTCACTCGTAAATCCAAAGCAAGGGCAGTGCTGCAGGCAGTCAGCAGTAGGCAAACTTCAAAGGCACCTCAGGTGCCTTTTGGGTGACTTGGGAAGTCTGGCACGAGGGCGATGTGAGGTAAGGAGCCTGCAGGTTCATGCCCTGCTGCCTCTGGTAGAGGAGCCAGTTTCAGCAAGTCTTGCCAACCTCTGCCTGGTGTTTTTTTTGTGAGTGGGAGGGAGTTATTTTTAACCTGGGCAGATGAAAGGGGAGACAATCTGAGAGACGGGGGTGGAATGAGCAGAAGGTGAGAATTTCTTATGCTACTTTTGTCACCAAAAGCAGCATAACCTGGAACTACACTGTTATTCAAGAAAGTGGGAAAGCAAGCATTTAGGGCATCAGTCTTACTTGGTGCTTCACAAAGAATTCATTGAATCATTCGCTCAGAGGTACCCTAAATTTTCACCTAGAAGCTTCCCTGAATGGCAAGTGCTTTCCCCAAATGTGGAAAACACGGATGCATGTCTAGTAGAGTGCCACTCAGTTCCTGGGTGTCAGCGGCCTTTTTGCCTCCGCCCCGCTTTTCCGATCGGTCGGGTATGCTCAGGGGACGTTATGAGCCTCACACAGTACCGGTGTGATGGGGGTATGGAGCAACCAAAGCACTTGGGCACTCACTGGGGCTCTTCATGACCTGCTTGCCCTCACATCTAGCACTTGGTGTGTGTCTATGCCTCCTAGAAATGGCAGAATCAAAGATTCCCCAGACATGACAGATTTAACCAGCGTGTCAGGAGCTGATACGTAATTCTGTTTTCCATCCCTTAAAGACTCCAGACAAAATCCTCTCTCTGGTCCCTCTCCAAAGAAAGACCCCTTCATTCTTCCTCTACCCCTCACCCCAGCCAAAAACTTCCTGGTTTTCACCATCAATTCTGGAAAACACAGTTTATTGTTCATGCTGCTTCTGTCAGGTCTTTTCTGCTTTGTCTACTCTCTAAGAATTAAAAAAAGGGCTCAGAGGGGATCGCTCCTCTTTGTACAGTGAGTAGAGAGCTTTCTATGGCACCTCCTCCAATGAAATGAAGTGATGGCTGTGGACAAAGAGCAAATCAGAACTTAAACTGGAAATAAAAAACAAAAAAAGCTACATGTTACTGTCCCAAACCCATTTAAAAGACACAAATCCCTCTTCGTGTTCCTGATTTGTTACCAAATTCACGTACGCACACACTGACTCTGTCATCATTAATCTGCCGAGGGCGTGCGTGAAAGAAGTTCAGTACGGCAGTTCCTGGGGAGAACAGAGGAATTGTGTAAAAGCACGGCGCACGTGTGCATTCCCCTGCGCGCCTACAGGCAGGTCGGCTACGGTAAAACAACTGATTCTAATTAAACTGCAAGTGTAAATAAAGAGAGCAGAATTTCGGATCACATCCAACAAAATTAAGAAAAGGTCATGGACAAGACTGTATTTTTTAAAACCCACCAGCTCTCTTTATTAAATGTGATTGCTTCGTACACACTCAGCACTAATTGGATTGCAGGTTATATTGTGTTTAGGTGGGGGTGGGTGAAAGGAGGGAATAGAATAGGGGAGGGTGAAACCCACTCATAACAGCATCAGTTTTGTCCTAAAACAGTCTGCTAGTCAGCATCCCGACCTTTTCTTCCCCACACAAAACCAGAACACCTTGATTTTTTGTTCGGATTTTTGCTGCACATAAGCAATTCCAGTGTGGCCTCATCCTCTGACGCTGCTCCTGGGACGTGTGTGTGTGCGCGCGCGTGTACAGCCAGGAAACGTCTGTGAAGCTGCAGGAAAGTCCCTAATTGCAATTAAATCTAGGTGCCTCACCTTCTTCCACATACGTGTGTTCCTGCCTACATAGGCTAAGGTGTTCAGGTCCATGCTTCAGGTCAGCCGGTGAAACCATTGCGAAACAAAGGAGTTGCACTGCCAAGAACCCGCAACTTAAAATTTTCTCTGCTTTAAAGAAGGCAGAGCAGAGATTTCTCTTTGAAGGGCACATCTGGGGAGGTTGGAAAGGTGTGGGTGGAGCAGCCAGAGCCGACGCCAAGTGGTGCCTCCGACCCTTCTCTCCTCACCTGGTGACTGCAGGGCGAAGCAGAAGAGAGGAGCACAACTCGGCGCAGCAGCACGGGAAGGTGTTCCTGCCTCTGCCGCGCCTACCTTTAATTCCCGGACGCGGCAGCGGAGCAGAAAGCGGGGCCCCCGAGGCCACGGCTGCTGTTCTCCCTGCCGAGCCCCCCCGCCCCGGATTTTGTGCGGCTCGGCACCAGCTGTCAGCGGGGTTGATGAGAGACACCCACGCACCCTTGCTGCCTTCCACCTCCTCTGCCGAGGGACCGCGTTCCCTGCGCCCGCTTTGTCTTTCGGCAGAGGGTTTCCTTGTCCCCCTTCCTTCCCCCCGGGCTTCCCCAAGCTGGAAAAGACAAAAAAATAAAACAAACCCGACGCCTTAACAGCCGAGGGTGGGTGTAGGAAAGAGCTGGCAGGAAAAATCAGAGTTAATCATTAGTGGGGCTGAGCAGTGCTTGGAGCCGAATGCACCCCATGCCCTCGCTGGCTGGGTGGCACCGAAAACTCTCCCGTTTTGGGAGAAACCTGCCTAGAAAGGGCAGGTTTCCCCCTCAGCCCGGCTCCTTGTGCTGAGCTGGGCTGCGCTGCTCCAGGGATCTGCTGGAGAAGCCGGGATGGAGCGAGGTCTGTGAGGGACCCGCTGGCGCAGGGTCCTGCCCCGCTGCCGTGGGGTGGGGGGTCCCCCGTCCCCCTCGGCTGTGCGAACCCTGCTAGCACCTTTTTACCTGCAAGAGTGATGCCGGTAGAAATCTGCTGGCGGTGATTGCGCAGGTCCCAGTCTCTTTACGGAGAAAGTGTTTTTTAAATTGCACAACTGAATGGTAAGCGAATTGACAGCCAGGGCTGGGAACTAGGACATAAGAAAAGCCCTGGAAAATGTTGAGTTTTCACAACAAAATTTGCAGCCTGAAAGTAGTGAACATTTTTTCTCCTGAAAACCAAAAGATTTTCTTTCATTCCAGCCAAAAGCATTCCGTATTTTGGTGAGGAAAACCACGTATCTGTGGCAAGAGAGCCTCGTCAGGAAAGGTATAGTTTAACTAAAATCCAATTTTCTGTTGAAACAACCATTTTGATTGCAATTTTTAGGTTGTACTAGTCATTTCTTCTAGATCATTAAATCATGTGTCTCTTTGTATCCACAAATAGTTCATAATTCTATTTATTCATTAATTAAAATGACCCCTGGTTTTCTTCAGCAATTAATTGTTGCTAAGAAAAACCTGAATATTTCTAGTCATCTCCCTGAATCAGCACTCAGAGAGCTGTTTCAGTCAGGCAGCATCACTTATTTTATGTTTCTCATGCAACTAAACAGCAAGCTGAGAATGCTTTAGCTGGAATTCGAAAGGATCTTGCAGTTTACCGTATGTAGACTCATAACTGAAATGCTGGTAATACAAATGGGAAGATGAATTCTGATCTTTGGATCTGAATGCACCTTCAAAGTAAAACAAAAATTACGGACCGACTTGTGTCTATTTTAATGACAATAATGAGAAAAGGAGGCAGATTAAGGTCTTTACAGGGAGTTTTAGGGAAAATGGGGATTGCTAGAAACAGTTTCTAAAATCAATTGACTTGAATAGTACTCTCAGGCACAGAGAACATAGGGAAGTAATGCCTGAAAAGGATAAATCAAATATCTTACGGCATTTTAGGCATTCTTTCCTTTCCTCGACACCGCTTTTAGTTTTCAGAAATATGAACAATTCCAGGCAAGCAGAGAATAGCCTGTTCACTTCCCCCCGTGATGAATAGTTGCATGTTAGCCTGTTCATTTAATGACAGCTATATATAGTGCGTATAATAAATCAGACTCCAGGACACAAATGCCTTCTGTTTACCTTTGAAATACTTTTTTTTTCCCTGAGAACTGTGATTGTTGCAAACGTCTGATGTATCCACCCGCACGTACAGGGATCCGAACAACTAATTACCTGAAGGTTTGGGTTCGGTAAGGTCCCCAGTCCTCCCAGAACTGCCTGATGCCCCGAGACCCCAGTGCCCCGCAGGAGCAAAGCCTGCACAGGCTAGGGAAAACGAACTCAGCCCACTGAATCCAGTAAAAAGGGAATCTCAGTCTGAGCTTTGCATGAAAAGTCTCATTTTAATCAGAGATCTCAGTCAATTAGTTTGATTATTGCATTATAAACACTTGTCAACTTTTATAGCATGTGCCTTTGAAATACGATGCCTGAACTCATCAGCCCCCGAAATAGCATATTTTTAACCTGAAGTACACTGTGACTTCTCTGCACAATAATTAACCGATCAGAGTTTCTATATATATTGCCGTACATATATATGCTGCTACTCTTTGTCAGATGAAAATACCTGCTGTTTATGAAATATCTGAAATGTTTCAATTCTAAGAAACAACAGAGATTCCCTTTCAGTTTAAATATTAGCAATTTTTTCTGAGCTGGAAGACACAAATTTCAAGTCATTCTCTGCTGCCCTAAGTTACGCCTGCCACTTCCCAGACAGTGGGTATAGCACAAGTAAGATGATCTGGTGTCCCACCTGCAGGATGAGAAATTCAGGGCCCGGATGCCTGCTCTGGTTCAGCCCCCAAAGTATTGTTCTCCAGGGAAGAAAAGCAGCAATTTCTATCTTTTTCTTTATCTTGGGAAAACTTTTCCTGCAAAGAAACGTAGTATAAAGTACTGAGAATTGCCAAAAGACATACAGATTATGTATATTTTTATAGCCGTCAAGTCACTCAAACGGCTTTGTCTCCATTTCGCTGGTTGGCATAGATCACTTACTGTGCATATGTTTTCAGATGGAAATGCTGAATTAGACTAGGGCAAAATGGATAATGCAGCCCTAATGCTAGCATGAGCTAATAAGAAAACAGCAATGAATCTACTGTTGCAGATTGAAGTACATGCATTTCATATTATTACTCAAGGCTTGTCTCTCCGATTAGATGATTGCATAACCTTAATATTATAAATCTTGCATGATGCGAATTGTTCAGCTGTAACCATAATCAGTTTTTACTAAGGTGGCATTTCTGTCGTCTTGTTAAACGCAAACATTATATATGCGCTAGTCATAATTTTATAACAGTTGCTTTTAGCAGGAGACGGCTTTGTCAGTCAGGAGACGCAGTTTAGCACAGCTATGCAGTGCAAGTGCTTAAGATGCTTATAACACCAGTATTTGCTTCAGAAAATATCGCTTTGTAGCTCCTTTAATTTTCTGAGTGTAAATTTCTCTTCAGAAGAAATGGAAAAACTTGCAAGCTTTTAGACAGAACTCTCTCAAAGCCACTTTTCAGACCTTCCAAGAACCGAGTTTATTTAATCAAGTGAAAATGGCCGTATACTCCCCAGAAATTGCAGACGCTGTCGGCCTTCTCAAGTGCCACTGCTCAGCCCTGAGATCCCACTTATTTCAACCCAATTTTCCACAGAGGAAACGTGGCCGAGCTCCCCGTGTGTAAATTACCGAAGGCACAGCTTTATGGGGAACGCGCGCTGCCACCAGCGTTTAAGTGTTTAAGACCCGCTGTATAAACCTCAGCACGGTTCTCTTCTGCCATCAATTCACCAGGGATTTACGCAGTTAAAGCTCACAACAGGGTGATAAATTTCAAGGAGTATCATGGGAAGAAGGGGACCCGATTGGTGCAAATACGCTGTGACGCTGTCCTTTGTGCAGACCTCGGGGATTATTTAGTCCAATTTATCTCCTTGAGAAATTTATTGGCTTCATCAGATGCTCTGAAAAAAAAAAAAAAAAGGGAAAAAAAAAGCCAAATCCCTGCTCGTTCAGATAATGGACACTTTCCTATTTTTTGCTGTAGATCTCGTGTTGAGATAGTCCTTAACAAAGAGGAACATGTTGAAGAGATAAGGGCAATTCTGGCGCTTCCACATGTTGTCACCTGTAGGATGCCCCGAGACTGCACAATCATGGAAGCAGGAGCATAAAACAAGAGCTATCTCACCTCTCTGGCTCTACAATAAATCTAATCAAGGGCATTTTCTTACTGGTTTTAACGGCAGCAGAATTGGCCCGACACTCAGTAAATTTATACTCAAAATCACATCTTAGGTCTAACATAAAAACTAAGCTCAGATAATTTTTATCAGGCAGGCTGCGGACGTGATTTGCTGGTAGGAGATGAAAACAATCAATTGCAGTGGTCTGTTCTTTGGAGAATAAGATTCTTTTCAGTTGCTAGTGTTTTATGCATGCCTGCAACATCTCCTGGCATGTGTGTCGATGTGGAAAGCACAGTGTTTTCAGAGGTGGGCATCCTCTGGCGAAGAGGTGAAGGTAAGGGGAAACACCAGAACTACAAGATTTGCCTGCCTGATGCTCCTGTGGATCAGAGCTGAGATGAGAAGAAGGCATCCCCAGGGCTCCCTGACCACTTGCAGCCCAACACGAGGCAGTGCCAATAAAACTTCCTACATACCCAACACTCACCATCAGTTCCCAAACCACTTGTGCAAATCAGTTCTTTTGCTGGCAGCTGCCTGCTCTCTGCCTGTACCTTCTGCTACAGTAGGACTTGCAGAGCCTTGTTGGAAAGTTATTGGGAATGGCTTTATTTTATGGTCCAGAAAGGGACCTCCAGCAGCCTTCTGCTCCCAAACTCTCTAGAGCACTGGGTAAGCCAGACTCAGACCTTGAGGTCCACACCCAAGTCCTAATGGGCACCTGGGAGTTTTGTTGCACATGACCCCATGAAGGCAGGAGAGGGATGGCTTGGATGGCAACTCGTCCTGCAGGAAACCCTGGCCAGCGGTTATCCACAACGCTCTGCTTGATGCTTTGCTGTGCTGGAAGTCCGACTGACACTGGAGAGGACTCCTCACATGGTTGGGATGGAAAAATAGTTTTTAATATCAGTTTTTAAAAAAAAGAATGTATGGCCCCTATAAACTGCTAAACTTTGCTTTATTGATCATAAATCTGTGTTTTGCTCAATGCAAAAGTTTTTCATCTTCCATGGAAAAATGCTGAAACAGCCACAAATGTCAAAAACACAAAGTTTTCTCTCCTGGACAATTTATATGGAAGTTATTGGATTTTTTTTGTTGTTGTTTAAAAGCACTCTTACCACGCTGTGCTCGCCCACTGGGTTAGGAGAAATTGCCTTTCATTGTCAAGCTTTCTTCCTGCCCTTCTCTGATGGGAACAGACCTGAAAACATAAAGCAAGGGTGTTAGCCTCTTCTACATACCGCCAGGGATGGAAGGGCTGAATTGGATAGGAAATCCAAGCAATGGGAATAAGACCTCAATAAAATCAGAGAGGGAGATACGCCTTTTCAAAGCTACTGCTAAAGTAGGCAGAGGCAGCAAAACTGCTACGGAGCTGAGCACAGGGCTCACCCTGAGATTTATCCCAAGGTCCATCCCCCAAAACGATGGCTGCTGTCAGTGCAGAATGGCCAGGCCAGGTCCTGTGGGGACATTTCTGGGAGGTAATGTGTCCCCAGGGTGCATCCCTGCTCTGTGACCACGGGCATGGTCCCATCTGTGTCCCAGCCTCTCTGTCTGCAAATGGGACGATGCACCTTGGGAAAAAGAGATTAACAGCCCTGTCTTGGTATTAATGATCTGCAAAAGCTGCGAAGGTGCAGAGCAGGGCAAAGAAATCTTGATTTATTAACGGCAAAGCAGAAAACTGGAAGGAAAAAGTGGAGTATTGCAGACCAGCCAAGGGTGGTATCGAAACAGGGAGATTTGCCCTGTTGCAGCATTCTTTTAAAAGGGGTCATTTTAGCTAAGGCAGCTGTGTGTTAGCAGATTGAATATATTTGGTCTCCTGAGACCTTTTTTTTAATATCAAAGCCCACTGAGGGACAGGAATAATAGGAGAAAGGATATTTTTTTCTTTGTGTCCAACTGTCCAAATTACAAGACTTGTGCTTTTCCCTCATAGCCTGGAAGTCCCTTTTTTCTGCTTGTTCTCCATCATGTGGTACAACAGGTCTCTGTGTTCACCTACGGTGGTCAGCACCTCTGTAGAGATAAAGGACTGGATCATCACCTGGATGCAACATTTCTCTTTGGTCATAAATCACGATGGGAATTCAGTAAACAAAAGCCATGAAATACGAACCCATGTAAATAAAGGAAGGCAAGGACTGTGAATTGTCTGGGGAAATCTGTGCAAAGAAAGGGAGGGGGAGAGACTTGCACCGTTGGAGGAACCATGACAAATATACATCCTGATTTTAAAGTTAAACTGTTACTATAATTATTTAAGATTGGCCTTCTCCTGTGTCTCACAGGATGAGGCTTTGTTCTCCTTTCCACTAATTTCATGTGCTTTCTGTTCCTCTTGGGCTTTGCTTTTATGTCTGTGCTTTTCCCACTTCTAGTAATTCTGTCTACAAATACCCTTATTATTTCATCACCCCTCCCTGCACACACAGTCCCCAGCTCTTGGACAGTTTCTTCTTCTTTTGCCTCTGTTCTGCTAAATTCACATATAGTGCTCCTCCAGCAAAAAACGCAGGTCAGCCACATCAAGGCTTTAGCTCTCACCCATGTTCAAAAGCTGGGGCTTAAGCACGTCTGCCTGTTTAATTAAACCTGAAATGTTAAATCATTCTTCACCACCGCCCAGCCCTCACCGATTATGATCAACTCTACAGTTATGGAGATGTGATGAAGGACACAAAATGTAGCAGATTGTCCTATTAGGAGGAAAAGTAAAAAGGAGAGGGGAAAAAAAAATGTTGAAAGTTTAAAAAAAAAAAAAAAGTCCTGAAATCTTGGATGGGAATCCTTAATGCTAAAGCTTTGCTTAACCTTGTAGATGGAATTTCACCCTTTAAGTTTATTGAAATGGGGGTGAGGGGGAGGAATCTGTCTCTGCTTTGTTTTACACCAGTAACCGGAGGAAATCTGTATGTCCATTCCATTGTGGAAAGAGCTCTGTTTTCCTCAGCATCATTGCAGACATACCAGGTAGTCTAAAATACCCTGGGATTTGTAATTTGAACACAGTTATTTCATATATGTTAAAACCAGTGGCTGATCTTGCTGTCCCGAGGCTACTTCCATGTGACAACTAAACTACTAAACACTGCTGGTTGCCACAGTTAACTCCCTAGCCCCTGGGGTCCAACACTTGGTGTTTCACAGAGCTGAAGGACCCTAGTTAAAACATATTAGTCCTATTGAAACATGCATGATACAATTTTTAAAAACATATTTTATGTTCACTGACCCTATTGGATTTTATTTTCTCCTTATGGACACGATTACACATTCACATAGATACTGATATTTGGCGTTTGACAATCTCCCACTTTTAGTGGTTTGTTGAGTGTTTGATTCAGTTTCCTCCTCATGAACTAAGGCGTCTTTAGGATTTTTAACATGGGTGTAATTTTATTTCCTAAAATAATACATGCCTATCTGTTTGGTGATGTGTGCATATTAGAAGACAGGATAAAATAAACAGAATGTGGGGCTTTGATTTGAACCACGTTTAAGCGGTACAGGTAGAATTGTGTTTCTTTTGGATCAGTTGCTTTGCTTCAGCTCTGCGGTGCAGTTAATAAACTCTGCAGACTGCTTTTTCAGAGCTTATAAACTTAGCAGAAATAAAGGGAACTAAGGAGTCTGACAACTGAGTGAAGCTTATAAACGCCACTGAAAGCCTTTGGGGCCCCGGCTCCTGGGGAGTGTATCAGAACCCTTGCAGGCTTTATAAATTCTGCTTATTTACTGGCAGGTTTCTTTCCTGAGCATAAAAGCCACAGGTCAAAAAGCATTGCTAGATGGGGAACATGAAGCATAGCTTCCATTCAACTCCAGCTTCTTCTTACACAAGCCTGTAAGTGCTTTACACCAGTAAACCTGTGGTGTATAGTGCCCATTTGGCACACAGAGTCCACCACAGGGAAAGTATCTGCAGCTCCTGACCTGACGTAGGACGGGTCCCCCGGAGAAGTTAGCTGCTGGCTCCTGCTCAGGCCCCATGTGCACCTCTCTTTGCACTTTACAATCTGGAGAACCCTGCCAGTTAGCTTAACTGGGACTGCTTTGGGGTCAATGTTTTAGAAGCACGTAAGTCGGTTGAGCTGCTCCTCAGCAGGAGACAAGCAGGACCACCACTCAGGGCTGCGTCCCTGCTCGTCTTGTACCCCCGCTGCCTGGGCTGGCTCCCGGCCCCCAGGGCAGGAATCAAAACTGCTGTTTTGCATCCCCTCCACGGATCTCCATCTCAGCTTCAAGGAATTCGGGCTGGCGCATGGCAGATTCGCTCACAGGAACCCAACAAGCCCTTCACCGTTTTTGTGCTCCCGAGCGTTGCTGGAGGCAGGCATCCACCTGGCAGGAGGAGGAGGAAGCACTGTGATCACACCAGGTTTCTTCTAAGCATCCCGGTCCCGGCTCTGTTCCACCCCACCCGCCGCCTGACAAGCTGCTTTAATGGATAGGCAGTGGCCTTCAGTGGAGGGGCTAAATTTAAAACTTTCCTATGCTTCTCTTGTCAAAGTTAAAAGCTTTTCATGTCTGTGTTAATGTTTCTTTTTTTTTTTTTCCCTCTCTCTCCTGTCTGCTGGCACCAATGACAAATACTACATCTTGCATTGAGTAACAGTATATTGAATGGCTGGCAGAGGCAGAATACGGCACCTGTAATTTATCTCCGGGAGTTTGGGTTGGATGACACTGCTGGGAACAGACGGGGGCTCTGAGCTGTCACCTGATTACTAATTCTAGGATTTCTCCTCCGAGAGTGAGAAGGAGTGAGCTAGGATGAAGGGTACAAAAAGCAAATCAATAAACAGGTTAGTGTTTGCATCATTATTAACACTCGGGCTGTCAACACACCCATTGAAACTATCGCTCAGGGCAGCTTCAGATTTAATGGTCAGTGTAACAGATTTACTGTAAATGTTAGCTAAGGCAGAGCGGGAGGGGGGGATCTCACTGACAAATAACAGAGATTTCAGTGGGATGCATGAAACCGTTTATGTGTGTGCATAAATAACGGCGCGGTCGCCAGGCGGAGGCGGGCGGCTCTCTGCAGTATTTCTTCCTGCGGGGCTGCAGCGTACCCCTGTGGGCTCCCCGTCCCTCCCCAGAGCCCCTGCCTCCCTCCCCTCCCAGGCAGCAGCCGCACATCTATTTAATCACCCAGGGAGCTTTGATCTTGGGAACCCATCACAAACCCCTTAACAGCCTGGAGAAGGGAAGGAAGGGAAGGGAGATGCTGCCATCTTCACACCAAATTAGCCCGTGACAGGAAAAAGCTTTAAATGAAGTTGGGTTTTATTGTCTTTACCCAGTTGATGGGCTCCTCTCATTTTCCCTTCTCCATGGACAAAGCCACCTTTGCAGAGGTTTCTTAGGAAAGCTCCCGGCCCCTTCCCCAGCAATCTGTCCTCATGCTTTCCACAAGTAACACACAACCAAGCAGCTCTGAGCAATATAAATGAATGCGCGATCAAGTGTCTCTGCTTAAATTACTGATGAAATGATAAATCTGTTGCAGAGTAAATTGGCTGAAGACGAATCTTTCCCAGCCCTGTCGGTGCTGCCACTTTTTCAAATGAAAACCCTCATAAAGAAATTAAACTGGTTAAAATGAAAGGCACCTAAATTCAAATGCTTTTGCAGTGGAGGGTTTCCCAGATTGCACTGTCATCTCAAACAGATCCTTCTTCAGAAACACTCTGCTGTTTTACTTTCTTGTTTTAAATGGTTCCCACATGCACACTTATAATAGTGCATCAATCATCAGGTAACTGTTTTCACTCATTGCTGCTGCCGCGAGAGGAAGGGACCCAGAGGCTGAAGCCTCAAAGTGTTGGGATGTACCAGGCACGTGTAGCTCGCTCTGACTCAAGGGTTACTCACCGCCTCAGAGGTTTGAGGCTAATGGCAAAATATGAAATGCTGGAGCTCACTGCTTTGATCTTCCCAAAATACATCTTCATCTCCTGTCCTCCAAGCAGGCACCTTAGGAATTGCCTTGATCAGTGCAACCTCAGAAAGCGTGTTTTCCTACAATGTATTAAATCCCCTGTGCTCCAGGATGAAAAAGTCCTTGCTGGGAATGCCCACCCTAGTTGAACTCTGCCTTTGGAGCATGGACTCGGGATGGAATCAAAGATGCTTGAAAGCTCCTAACCACATTCTAAAGATAACCCAGTAAAGCTATTTCAAAAGCCTCTCATAGGAAACTTCCATTCAGAGCAGCTACAGAGAGACCCAACAGAAACTCAGGGCAGAGTTTGAGACCAGGACACGGACCAGTCAGCAGAGCCCAAGGAGGATGTGAGGTTGGTCACTCAGGAGGTATCTCGGGAGCAAGAGCAGCACAACTGCCTCTCCCCTTTGCTCTGGACTGTCCCAGCTTTCACTAGCTGTGCACAGCCTCTCGAGACGCTTTTTCTGCTTATCTGCCCACAGCAATGTTGATAAGCTCTGTCATTAGTGCAACCTACTTTAAACACACAATATGGTGGGGACAGGCTTCTCTCAGCCCTTAGTTTCATTATAAACAAGCCCAAGATGTTTGAAGAGCAGAGCTTCCTGAATGATCTTTCTGCCAGGAAACGTCCAGCGACAGGGGCAGAGGATTAACCCATTAGCACCAGCACCTCTGAGCTCTGGGATGGGCCATGCATCACCTGCAAGCGTCTTCCACATTTTGTGGCTTGCATCATTTGCCAGGACCCTAAACTCTGCCCAGACCCAGTGGGAATGGGCAGGAATCACAGGCTTGGTGGGACACCAGGGATGCAGGCAAGGTTGTCGGGTGTTACAGTCTGTAAGCACAAGTATTGAAACCCTCCAACATCTGGCTCAGGCCCCACCAACGTGGACCTCTGTTCACATTACTTGATTTTGTGGTGCTACGTTGTCGTTCAACCCCAGATCTCCTCAGCAGATCTGGTACTGTAACTCTGTACACCCTGGTAAACCCACTGCGAGGGGGGACATCCCGAAAGTGCCTCTGAGATAATCTGGGGCTCTGTCATCCACCCAAACCCCGCTGCCAATGCCGAGCTCCTCTCCAGGGAGCACGTCTGCTTTGTGCCACGAAGATGTCAGTTCGGTCTCCCAGGCTTCATGAGACTTGCAGCATTAGATGCTCCAAAAAAACCCCCAAATGCAGCAGCTGCAAAACCAGCACCGGGTTTGATTTCTAAAGGGCTGGTGGCAAAGGAAAGCTGGGCTCTGACGCCTCTGGAAGAGAGCGGCCCCGTGAATTCAGAGCACCGCTCGCTTTCTTTGATCTGCATACTATTGACTAGAGGAAGAACCAGCCTCCCTCGCAAGCCTTAATTGGAGCAAGTGGCATCTGACGATTTTTGTTTAAACTGTAAAAGAAGACTCCTCCCTGGTGGGAGATCGTTCAGCAATCAAAACGAGGTGGAAAACCCCCACAACCCTTGCTGCACACAGCCTGGCTGTGCAGTAGATAACCCAGCGGAGAGCGGCCCTGGGAGCTGCTGAGATATTTGGACAAGGTGACCTCGCTCCGAGCACATTAGCTGTATTATCGGCCTGTAAACTGTCTCACTGCTTTACATACCCGTATGGCCCACATATTGAAGGAGAAGATTAGCTTGATTATCAATGGGGGAATGAGCCAAACAATTACTTTCATTATTGAATATCCAATTAATTATTCAGGAGGCAAATCAATTATTCATATCTCATTTAAACTGGGTGGGGGGAGAAGCTTTGCCACTTAGCAGAGCTGTTCACAGCCTCTCCGGATACAGCAACAATTCTGCTGCAACAGGGAGGAGTTGTGTGGGGAGCAAAAGCAGGACACAGAATTGTTTTCTCAGGCCACACAGGTATCCATCCATGCACATTCGATGGCCAAGGCCAATTCTAGAGACCCAAGACAGCTTGGGGTTCCCTGCAGGGTCACCTCAGCCATGATTATTACTGCCTTTTAAATCTGATACAAAGCCCCTTCCAGGTCAGCACCGACAGGATTTCAGAAGCCCACGGGAGTTAAGCACGTGCCATAGGAGCGTTGATGCACTGGGGACTTGGAGGTATTTGTTTTTATGTGAAAGACAGAAAAAAGGGCTCATCCAGATAGCAAAAGGGAATCTCCTGGAGAAGAGCAGACTTTTAATTGTTTTTTTCAAAGCCTGATAGCATCATACGTAGATTTTACCAGCAAAATAGCTGTATCCTCCTTCCCTCATTTAAATAATAGAAATTTAAAAAAAGATGTTTTGCCTACCCTCTGGTTGCTTTTGCTGTACTTTCCTTGGAGGCAGGAATATCGCGCCCAGCGCGGCACCACGCACAGTCTAGTCCGCACCAGGGTAGCAGCATCCCAGCGCTGCGGTGCCCGGTACAACTATATACCCTGTGCCACGGCCACGCGTTGTGCTCCCGTCCAAAGCATCAACAAGCAACAGATTGCCGGATTCAGAGCACCTAACGGCTGCACTGTAGAGCAGAGGGTAAACACAAGAGAAAGGGGGGAGAGGGACAAGGCAAGGAAAGAAATACAGCCACCGAGAGAGCAGATCCAGGAATATAACCAGGGTGCAAGTGATATGGAAAGGCCAAGGTCTGAAAACTCTGCTTTTCCGTAGAACTACCCACACAGGCGGTGACAGCTGGCTGCAACTGTTTGAAAAGCAGGGAAGGAGAAGGAATCACAACTCATGTGTGTGTGTGTGTGTGTGTGTGTGTTCAAGACAAATGGGTCCCTGGGACATTCTGTATCTGGGAATGCTCCTTTCCTCCTTGCACTCTCACACAGTCACTTGTCCTTGCTGCGGCCAAGGTCCAACCCTCCGATAATCTCAATTTTATTGTTTTTTTTATTTCTTTGCACAAGCAGAAGCAAGTGATACCATATTGGAAACAAATTGTCAATTACCGAACAGTCAAGCCCTCCATTTGTTTGTTAGATTGGCTCTCAAATAGTCCGATTAATTGTAACAGCACTAATTATTAAGATACACTGGTAGTCATCTCCTATTTCAGAGAGAAGGAGAAAGTCTTTTCTTCTGCTTTTGCTGTCACAGTAGCAGCTTTACCCAATAGGGCGATTTATCTCTGTCAAGCTAGTAAAATGATAATGCCAATTAAATCACACAAGTAATTGCTGTTGGGGTCCCCATGGATTTCTCCCAGCAGAGTCAGGTGGAATACGAATGCGGGCTGGATCCTGCGGCAGGGAGCACCGTGCAGCCCTCCGCCTGCGCAAGCCCCTGCTCCCCTTTGACGGTTACGGTGCGGACCCCGGGGCTAAGCTCTCCAGCTTGTGCTCACAGGCTCCCCGGCAGCCCCAACAGTGCGGTTCCACAGCCAGACGTGGGTGAAGCTGCTCAGTCTCCAGCCCGGTTGCCACAGAGGACCCACGGCACGAAGCTGTCCCTTTTTTGTTCTCTCCCGCTTCGACTGCTTTTCTCCTCATGGCTTTCGTAGCCTCTAGCATCTCTTGCTCCTGGTCTGCGTGGGTTTTTGTAGCCCTTAGCATCTCCTGCTCCTGGTCTGCTTGGACCTGGGCTGTGTCCCCCTCCCCTCAGACCAGAAATGCAGCTGCACCTCTGCTCAGAGCCAGCATTACAGGCCTCCCCCCATACCTACCCCGTAAAATACAAAGCGATACGTACAACACGCACATACACGCAGCCTGGTCCAGAGAGGCTTGACGAATCGCACACACAGGTAACGGTGCTACAGCTGCTGCCAAAGGGGGGGGCGCGGCCCCCCCCCCCCCCCCGCGCCCCCCCGGG
>NW_010540835.1:44205-57080 GCF_000687285.1 Phaethon lepturus
TGTGATCTAACCTAACCCAACCTCGCTTCTCATTCAATTAAATGCTGCGAAAGCAGGCATGTAACCTTGTTAATATCACGTTTATTAGAGGGAAGGGGGACAGAAAATTAAGATATACTTCATGTTGTTGCTAATTAGAAAAATTGAGACTTTGCATCTGTGCAAGGCAGAGCAACATGTGGCATTAACAGATGTGAACTCATTACACATCTGCATCATAGGAAATTGTGCCACCACAGCGACTACAATCTCAAAATCAGGTTTTTCCTAATGCCTCAGCTTCCCATCGCCTTCTCCTTTCTCCCTCTATAAAAGTTTGTTCTGAGGTTGTTGGGGTTTTTTTTTACTGCTTTATTTTAGGGAGCAGGGGTGGGGGGTGTAAAGGTACACTGAACCGCCCTGGAAAGCTCAGAGCAGAAGCAAACCAGACCGCAGTGTGACAGCACGACCGCTGGCTCCTGCGAAAACACAGGCAAAAGGTGCTACACAGCTGGAATAAAATTTAGCCTGCCCAGGGCAGCTGTAGTGTTTTCTGCAGGGGCCAAGCAGGGAGCATTGCAGGCAGCCTTCTCCCCAGGGCTTTCCAGACACCGGTTCTCCTCAAAGTGGAGGGAAGTGGGAGTAATACCTTAAATGAGGTCTCACCAATAAAGTGTTTCAAATCCTGCCCTTCATCCCCCGGGAGCTGTCTAACGTCACCAGACCACTTGTCATCAACAGTAAAGAGCAGCCAAATAGCATGAAAATAGGTCGCTTTTTAATAATTTCCACTGTATGTTCTGCTTAACTTTTTGCCTCAGATAGTGGAAGCCAGTCCCCAGGGGCTGGTTTGGAGCCTCTGGGAAGAAAGCAGAGGCCAGATTTAGGATTCCTCCACTATAGAGTTACCAAGAGCTAATTTGCTCTCTGGCACAGTTGAATGCAGCCCAGCAAAGCAGCTGCATAAAAATGCAACAACTTCGCTGAGGCTTGTTTCATTTGTGCCTTATTCAGCTCCGGAGAAGCTCAGCTGCATTTCTGTGCAGCCAAAAAAAAAAAAATCACGATGTTATCAAGAGTCGTCACTGTAGCAGGCTAAGAGGTTTGGGGAGGCACAGGCAGGGCATCGGGGTAAGGGGGCTGTAACCCTCATCCCAAGTGGCTGGGCACTGGATACAAGTAAGACATAGCCTGGAAAACAAGCCCCAAAGACGGTTTTTCTCTGCAAAGCTTTTGCAGGAAGCAAGTGGAAGTTTTGTTGCAGTAATACCACCTCGTTTCCCCCCTCTCATTCCCAAAGATTTCTACCGACTTGATATATTACACCAAATGCCTGCGTGACCCCCGGCACTCTGCCCCTCCGAGTCGTCTTGGAGCAGGATGGGGTACAAGAGCCATGCTTGGGACAGCATCGGGGAACTGAGATCCAGTTCTCCTCCTGATCACAAGTACACGGGCTTGGGTATATTGCTGAAATAAGTCTCCTGTTCAAGAGCTTCGCTGGAACAAACCTTCAGTAAATGCTCTTGGTGCCCCAGTGCAATTTGCCTGCTGCCTCCCTCACTGAGAAAAGCATGGGGGGGGGGGGGGGGGGATGGCAGCCAAACAAACCCTTATTTTTAACAAAAAATCTGGCTGGTGAGCATGCTATGGACTCTCTGGCAAAGCTCTTCCCTTCATTCGCACAGGCAAAGAGTTGGCTAGCATGGATTTTACACTAGCTGCTCTGAGCAGGCGCTGGTAGCAGTGTTCCTCGCTTGCACCATTTTACTGAGCGCCCTTTATCCTTCCTTTGTCCCATGCAAACGTGCTGCGTGCAGCACAGAAACCCGTCACCCCACACACTGCTGAGGCCTTCAATCCCTTTGTGCAGACTGTTTCATTTCATAGACTCAAGGGTCACTTTTATTGTGGTCTCCGCTAAATGAAATCACAAAAGCAATTTAAAATCGCTTAAGCAAATCATGAAAGATGCAATATGAGGAAAGGGCTGTGAATAATGGTTAGCCTAAAGCATTGCAACAAAGGGAGCGACTGTGATTCTGCCAGATCCTTTCTCTTGGTCCGTATCCTTCATGCTGAATTCCTCATCTTCTGCCTCAGATTTTGGGCAGGAACTCATCAAAGGAGGAGGACACTCTTATCATATTTCTAACGTTGCCTGCTATTCTTCATGGAAAATGATCTCCAGGATGTGGAGAGCACTGCAACCGAGTATGGCATTTCAGATATGCAGTAGCCAGAAAACAACAACAAAAAAGACATGATACCATTTTTATCCTGGAAATTATTTTCTTGGTGACAAGAAAAGTCACTGCACCCGATGAACTTCATCCTTATCTGACCATCTAACATTCAGCAGAAACTTCTGTCTGCCTCCAAGCTTTGTCCTAGCAGTCAATGGTCCAACATAGAACAAAGCTAGAGGTGACTCAAATGGCGTTGAGATAAATTTCAAGGAACTCTGCTTCCCATCCCATCCCACCATCAGGGATATGCTTCAAAGAATATTTTTGTTGCCCCAGAGATGATTTTCTTGCAGCTTTGAACAAAGTCTGTTCATCTTTCATCAGCCCTTTCACTTGTACTGTATTTTCTCCCATGCTGCCATATCCCACAGGCTGAGCAACCACAGTGGCTCAGATGGTGCCTGGATCCTGTGAGACTAGGTTTCCCAGGCTCAGTACCCAGGCAGGGGTGAGAACCTCAGAGTCCCCATTAGTGTAGTGTTGGTACTCAGCAAGGGGCAACACCTCACTGTGACAGTTTCATTATAAAACAAGTTAGAAGGCGGCTCTACTCACTCAAGAGCCACAGTGATGGCTGAGGTGTCCTCTAGACCAAGTATCTCTGTGTCAGCACTCAATTGTATCCAGTTTTCTTGATCTAGGTTTTCTCAGGCAGCTACAAGTCAGCAGCGTTCAAAGGCTTTATGCAGCCAATTGTGGTGCCTCAATTTCTGGCTAGGAAGGGGAAAGAGAAGAAAAGGAAAGAGACTGATCTGAGAGTCTCAATGTGGTCAGAAACTGCAGTCAGCATCACGAGTGGCTTTAGAAAAGTCTGTACTTTTGCTCTGGTGATGCTCAACTTTATGCAGGAGGAAGGCAGACCCAAGTTTCCCTCCTATGGCCAACACTTCCCAGCCTCGAGGTTTCCAGCTGAACCTACTGCACAATATTCAAAACTGGATTAAAGCGTTGCAGTAGACCCTCATCTATAAAATGTCATCCCAGCTGAATCCCTACATCTGAAACAGCAGAAATACTGCAGATGGTGGGCCAGATGTGCCCTTATTTTTAGCTGAGGATCATGTTGGATCCCAACACCACCTTCTCAATCACGGAAAGGATCCTACAGAGCCACTTCCCACCAGCCTGAAGAGCCCCAAAAGCTGGAGAGGATTCCGTGCTACTGAAAGAATGGGTGAATTCCAGCTCTGGCTGTTCATAAGGTTTCCAATCCTGCCACACCACCTGCTCACTGACCCTAAAGATCCCCAGAGCATCTAGAGAGGTCAGCACAAAGGTAGTGGAGAAGATGGCCCAGAAGAGAAGACCTTTCTATTTCTCCCCTCAAGAAATGACTCAATAAATGCTTTCAGCATATTTTCCCCTCCCCCAAAAAAGCCCTTCTAAGCTTATGCATGATAATAACATTTCCCACATTTTAAATTCACTCCAATAATCTTGCTAAAAGCTATTAATAATCCACCTTTAGCTGCGAGCACATGTGCACCTGTGTGTGCAAGAAGACAAGCCATCCCTGGTGGAGTGAGAGCATCAATGAAAAATGAACTGCCTGAAATTAACTTTAAGCGTCCAAGTGATTAAACCATTGTGCTGTGATTGTGTACGATACTCCCTTTCTTCAGCAATTAAGGCTGTATTGATCAGATTCCATGAGGAAAGGGACTGGCAGAGTAATGCTCATTCAGGCTGCCGTAATTAAGAGTGATCATCTATTGTTCTGGAGCACACGACATAGCCCAGCGCCATCAGGCTCTTTCCTCTCGCCTCCCTCTTCCCTCGCTGTCCCTGGCTCCCCCACGGCAGCCGCATGAACGCGTGGATTGAGCATCTGCTTGGAGTAAAAATCAGAGCAGGAGCTGGCTGAAGTTGCTCTGTAGAAGGTCAGGATGAAATTCATATCTTTCCCCAGCCACTCAGTCTCAAGACAAGCAGCTTCTGCTATTTACTAGCAAGAAGGGAAAAAAGGGGAAAAGGAGGAGAGCATGAGCAAATACAGCCTATCGCATCTGAAAGCGAGTTACAGGCCAGACTGCGGGGCAACCAGACTTCAGCAAGGCTTTGGAGAAATGGTACTGCCGCGTCGGTGTGGGTCATTCCAGCAAGAACTATCACCTTCCAGAAGAGATCCTCCTGCTCTCAAAATGAATCCTGGGGTTTTTTTAGATTGTTGGGTTTTTTACCCCCCCAAAAAAAGTACTCATGCCAATCTTCTGCTCTTAGACACAGCTTGAAAGTGGCTCCTTATTTACATCTTTATCTAGTGAATTTGTTTGTCACAAGTTCTGCTAAACCCTTGCTAAGTGGCAGTGTGACCAAACTCTTGCCTTGGCTTTTTTTCACTTCATGGTGCATGGCTCCAGCCTGTGGAAGTTGGCATGGAGTAAGAGCATTTAAAATTTCAGTTGACAGACTATATGCTCGTGATTTCTATGACAGCAGTCCTTGGGCATTTAAACTCCTGTGGTAAAGGATATTCCTTGCTTAATTATTCTAGCTCTAGTGCATTATGTCTCAGTGTATCGATGGTACTTACCGTGAGCCCAAGAAGAATGATTACATGTCAAGGTGTGCAGCTGTTGTCTTGGGGAATGATTTGGGTCATATCCTCATGAAGACTACAAAACGCAGCACTTGGAAACGTACTTCTCCAGAAAGCAAGGGCCTGTGGCACTGAGCCACATCACTCTAGAAGTGATGCAGTGGTTCATCATTCATCCACAAGACCTCGCAAAACTTCCTGCTGGTATCTAAAACAATGTGATAATCACTGATATTTTCCTTCACCTCTGTGGATTGCTCTCAATCTTGAAACAAAGAGAAAGGATTTGCACACTTGAGTGACATTTCATGCCACAGACACAAACCAGACCGAGGTAGCCTAATTTTTAGCTTGGTGCTTTAATCCCAATAGTGTGTTCCCAGTTGTTGTGTGGAAACTGTAAGTATGGCTGCAGCTTTCTCATTTTCAGTATCTGTCCCACTCATCAAGCTAAAGGACAGACTGGCAAGTAGGGATGGCACACGTGTGTCTGATCACGCAGTCCACATTCACATAGTACCTTCCTTTCATAAAAATAAATCAAGGATGCAGTCCTACACTCTCAACCTAGTCAGCCTCTATTCACTTTAAATAGATGTTTCACTACTTTATTCACAGTTCTTGTTTTAGTAGGCGAGATGTGGCCTTGCCATTGCTTTTCCAGTTACCTCAGTCCTGGCCCTCACGAAGATCATTGTTCATCTCTGTGTCAGCCAATGCCCTCTGCTGAACAGGGGTATCCTTTCTCCCTTTCAAGGAGGAGCGTTTGCACGTCCTTCTGCTTGACAAAACCCATGCCCTTGATAACTAGTATGTCCAGGTGCTGCTAATCTGAACTCTGGCACTGCCCAATTTCATTTTGCGCTGCCCTAGACCGATCCTGTTTCCCTGCATGCTTTGAATGGTAGAAGCTGCTGCAGAATGAGAGGTGGAGATCCCTGCTTTGCTCTTTTTCTTCCTTTCTCTCAAGCTCAGTGTTACTCAGTAGCTCATGTCTAGGCAGAGTAAAGGGTTAAGCATGAAGATTTAGAAGACACTGTGTAGTCCTGACACAGTGCTGCCCTTTCGCCTCTTCCTCACACATACACACTGTTCACATAGACTGCATTCCTCTCCAGTTAACACCATTAAGCTTTGACCCGAACTAGAGATAGAGCTAAATATGTGTGCACCTGTCCTCTTATAATGACCTGCTATTATCATTTTCCACCCCTCTTTTTTGATTGATGGATATTATATGCATAATGACCCTCAGGATTTTTTTTTTCCCCTCTTTTTGTTAGGCTTTGCTAAAGCAACCTGCAAATTAATTTAATATCCTCTTTTGGTTGGGAGCTATGAAACGAGGGCTCGAGGCTGATGATGCATAAACCATTTGTGGCATGTATTTAATCTCCGGACAATGGATAGAGATGTTAGTGCATGCTACACTAAGTTCTATTTACGCTGGCTATTAAGTGCAGTCAAGCTGAAGGCAATCGGAGCACATTACAGGGCCTAATGGGAGAGGATGCTACACAACAGTACATTAAAGACTGAAAATGAATTAAGAAGGAAGCATGGTAGAGAAAGCAGACAAGGAAAGGGTTCTGTATACAGATAACTCTTACTGACAGCACAAATATTCATGTACTCCGAGTTCCCAAATCCAATTTTGGTATTGGATACCACTCTAGAGGGAATGTTTTGAACTCCATTTTCATGCAGATACAAAATGACTTGCAGTCAGCCTGCCCCCTCCAACCTCCGTCTCAGTAGCTTGCATAACCCGATGCTGGGAAATGCATCCCTGTTAGCTGCCTTGCAAAGCTAAGCCAGACCGCTCTTAACCACCTAAATCAGGCCAAACTTTCTTGGCCTGCTCCCAGAAATGCATCTGGCCCCAGGAATTATGAATATACCTTGCTGCACTCCCAGTCCTGTTCACTCTCCTTGGCACCTCTTGCTCTGGCTGTTGCATAGCTGAGAAAATTCAAGCCCTCTGGGAAAGATGGGAGAAAAATGCACAATAGAGAAGCATACGAGTTGTGTACACCGTAGCTTTGCTTCTGACTTTTTTTCCCTGTTATCTGTGTGGGAAGAACTTAGAGATGACAAAATACTGGCCTGCTGCCTTTTCAAAGTCAAGCTCCGGAACCCAAGAATGACATTGCTGTACTATAAATCACACACACACACAATTTTGCGAGTTTACTTTTATGCATAAAAATCTCCATTTGGGAAGAGACTGTCTATGATGTCCTGAGTAAGGTGGTTTCATTTTTATTGTTGAAAGAAGAGTCCAGTTTATAATTAAAAGCTTGCACCTGAGAAAGAGAGAAGGAGCAACCAACCTACTGAAGCCACATGCTCGCACCTACCAGCTCCGCTCATTATTTCAGCGAGACTCTTCCAAGATCAAGCTCTGACTATCATTATTCCTGGGGGGTGAGATTCACACCAGAAGCCCAGACTGCAGACACACACCTGACCCACTCCCTGCTCCCTCAGAGGAGAGAAATGAACTGTGCCGTGAAAGCATTTACCCACTGTATTTTTGACATTTATTTTAGGACAATATTACTTCGGCTCAAGGCTTCCCTGCCTGTATCGCCAAGGCCTTCACTGACTGTAAATGGACCCTATGGCTGTCCACCATGGAGCTGTGCCACCAACACCTGGTCAGAAGAATCCCACCCTGTGTCCTGAAGACAAGACCAAGGAGTATGTCCTCCCTTCCCATGCAACTCTTAAGGATCAGATGCCTCTTAGATGACAAACTCCTTGCTACTGTTGGCAGGGGCTTCTCCACCAACTTAATTGCAACACAGAATATCTTTCAAGAATCAGAAAGAGAAACTTTATTTATACCCAGAAAAATGTAATAAGAGTGGATGCAGACCCTACAAGGAACCAGGTGCTCTCTGACATACCAAAAACCGGCACCTACGCTTGGATAAGACAAGAGAGTTTTCCTTCAGAAAAACAGTGTGTTAATGAACACTTTCTCTTTCTTTAGGGACCCTAAATCCTTGCCATGTCCTCCTCCTACTACTTCTTGAAGCACTAGTGTAGAGTAAGAGCATAAAGGCATTACTTTTCACATAGCCAGTTTATTCTAAAAGCATGTCTGGCAATAAAAGGAGAGAATATTAGAAACATTTAGTAACCATCACATTTTGGCAGCAAAGGAGAGCTTTGGGTCTCTTAAAAATGCTAGCATAGTAAAAAAAAAAAAAAATCAATTCATTGCTAACATAAACAGAAATATACTGAAACCAATACCTGAGCATAAAATACTTGCACAGTATTTTATTCTGTGTACATAGTACACAGGAATTTAAACTAGTCTTTTAACCAAGGCATTGACTAAGCACCAAATCTGCCTGGTTTTAAGGAGCAAACTTGTGAGTGAGCTCTGAAGAAAAAGGAGTGCATTGGTTTTCAAGAGAAACTCCTAAATCCAAAACAAATGACTTTCACACTGTACTTGGACAGGGCTGGAGAGAAGAAGTAGGAAAAACAGTGTTGTTTCATGGAGGTCTTCTTTTCGTTGGCTTTTGGTGGTAGTGAAACACTTTCTCCTCTCAAGGACATTCTTGTTGATGCATGGGTAAGTGTCCTTTCTGTTCTCTGGAGCAAAACATCTTCTGGAATAAATATATCATTAACATTTTCTATGAAATGACCCTTAATTTTTTTTTTTAATAATTGTTTTCCTTGGAAAAACAGCCTTGCTTGTGTTTATAGGAATTTGAGACCTTCTCATATTTCTGCAATAAATTCCTTTGGTCCCTGTCATTCCAGTCTACAGCTTACTGTGACACTGAGTCAGTCTGAATTAACTCCGGGGTGTTTGTAGCAGGCAGACACTACACAGCTACCACGTGTGCTACTGTCCGTGATAATTTTAGCACTACCTCCTGTACTATTCCTGTACCCACAGCCCCGCACACTCGGTAGCTGTCTCACAGCTACAGTCTTTCAACGACATCCCAAGTTACACGTAGTGATGATACGCAAGTCACACAAACAAAATGTGTTCATGTGAGGCCTCGGTGCATCTTCTCCCTTTTTGGGTGTTGAATATGATACTTGGATGCTGTGAGCTGAAGAACAGTTCAAAAACAAGCTGGCCTGAAGCCAGTCTGAGATCCTTTCTATTTTTAAAAACATCTTGAGAGGAGAAAGAGTAAGGGCGAGCAGTGAGCAAGCGTTTCATTCTTGCTAGCACTAAAAATTTAACCACAGCTTGCTTTCTCACTTTCTTCTTTAGAGGTGCCCTGTCATCTCATCCCCACCAAAAACACTACTCTGGATCAGCACAAGAAAGAACAGAGGAAGAAATGTTCTCAGAGCTCTTACAGACCTCAAAGCCTCTGCCCAAAAGACTAAGGGTTGGATGGACATCATGCTGGGAAAAACTTACAGCCTCGGAGGAAGAGAGAGTGAAGAAGAGGTGAGTCAAGAAGTGAAGCAGTATCACACTCAATCAGCAAGAAACGTTTGTCAAGGACCTCTTCTCCTGGGGTTAACAGGAACAAATTCCCACTGTGACCAAAGAAGAAGGTGCCTCTACCTGCCCGGCAGCCTGCATTGCTCGCAGGTAAACCAGGAACATTGCTCTGAGGCCACATGTAAGGACCTGTGAGTAATGCAAGGCAGGCAGTACTTTGCACTTTGCTTTCTCACCCAGTTTTATACAGCTTAACAAGTTCTCCACAGTTCAGTAAGTGCTTAAAAGGTTCAAAGTTTCTTGTTGTTTATAAGAAGAATGTCTACGGTTTATCACTGATGCAATAAAACTGCTGAAAATAATAATCATAATCTGCGGGTCTAACCCAACAGAAGTGTCACAGTCCAGCTCAGCATCCCCCCCCAGCCAAGATACAACAGTCACCTACAAGTAATTCAACTCTCTGCGAAAGCCAAGTACACAGATGAGAACGCACTGGGCAGTGGCATAACCCTCTGTCAGGAGTTAAAAACCTCTCTTAGCAGCACGGCAGTGTAAAGGACTTTGAAAATAGCCCAGTGCACACTTGCTTGCTGGGATCCAATCTGGAAGCACTCACCACCTCACCTTGGCAAAATACACCTCTCTGGGCACTTTGCACATACTCAGAGGATGGTTAAACCACTCCTTGGTGCTGTAGTGGGTAAGGGAAGAGAGTCTCCTAGATTCACTGTCAACATTGCAACACCATCAATTTGAATGTACTGCTCTAGAAGGAAAAACATGGTTTTGTTTTAAAAAAAAATAAAATCTACATTTCTAAAACAGTCACTGTCTCTGATCCACTGACACGTTCCAGGGGCTACGCCACTGCTCACACAAACATTGGAAAGTCCTTTTTTCGTGCACGTAACCAGAGAAATGCAACTGTAGGGTGTGTGGAGGGAGGGGGCAGGACAAGCAAACTCACAAAGACCATAAAAGCTGCCATCGAAGACATAGATGAAAAACAGAGAGAAGGACGGGAAAGCAATACATTAAGCAAAGCACATGGATGTACTGTTTTGTCCAGACATTCTGCTGCTGTTGCTGGTGAGCAGAACTGGCATGTTCTCCCACGCCCAAATGATGTGATGTGGAAGAACCACAAAAATTACTATATAGGATTCACTCAAGCTAGTGAACAACTGAAGGTTTGAAATCCCTGATTTTGTTTTCCACATTACAGGCCTATTGCCCACGATTTACGCTTTGGGGAATTTGCCAAAGGCTGGAAAACCCACAGCTCCTGTACAAGTTACAGGATACTTCTCTTTTAAAGATAATCCATCTTTTTACCTTGTCCTGATGACTTTGTGATGTTTGTATGGATCACAGAAACTGTGTATTTCCCTGATAACCTTGGAGGGTGGGGTACATAGAGGTGCTGAGGGTAGGAAAAGCACATTGTCCTGATACAGGAGGTTGATATGAGAGCACAAGTAAGCACAGGGGAAAGCACCTAGAGCAGGGCTAGCAGAGAGGTAAGTAGAAAGAGCCTGAGTTTTGTTTTTTGGGTTTTTTTTTAAAAAAAAAAACCAACAGTGGTTCAACAAAATTGCTGGAGAAATAAGGCATGGCTTTGCATGAGCTGGCTTATCAGGAGTAGTAGTTAGGTATTTATTTAGCTGACTTAAAATAATTTTTAAAATCCGTGCAAGGTTTTCGGATTCATTGGCAGCACAACAAAGCACAGAGGCATCAAAATACTCTATTATCAGCTCTCCACTGAAAATCTCTTCCCCACATCATTTTCCACATTTTTTTGCCCTCTTCATCATTCTGGAAGTTGCAGTTTTAGGCTTTCTCAAAATGGCCACAGCAGATGGTCTTGGCAAAGCCAACTATAGAGGAGAAAGGCAGATCAAGGGTCTGTGGCCCCATACTACCCCTTCCTGCCATAGCTGACACCCTGCGGCTCGTGATGAGCCTTGCTGCTGCAAAGCGGGTATTTTTACTTTTCTATTTTCCCCAAGGAGTTTCTAAGTAACAGCTTTTGCCCTGCAGCCTGTGGGTCAAGCAATTAGCTCCATCATATCCATTTACAAAGCCGTAGCTTTTTCCTTCTATGTTTTTAACATATACTTCAATCAGAAATGATTGAAATAATTATACCTCGATATTTTGATTTCATAAAAGTTTTTGGGAAAGCACCTTAAAAGAATCCTTTATATCCGTTAAAGTGTCTTGTCCTTCTCAGTATTCTTTCTTCAGAGTTTCTGTCTTCTCTTTCTCTTTTCCCCATAAATAAATTTATTGTGTAAATTTTATTTCAAAAGGTATAAAATCTCCGATATCCATCTTATCATCATTATAGTTCTTAGCAGCCCATAACAATGCCAGCATCCACAAGGGCCATTTTTACATGCTTTTTCCTAGCTTTGCAGTTAAACTAGTAAGATGAGGAGCTGTTTCATCATTTACCCATTTTCCACAGTTATCCTTTACATTTTAGAACATCTTTGATATTTCAAAAAACAGCCCTTTTCCTTAACATGGTATTTCATTAACCAGCAGTGCAGGATCTGAGCTGCAACATTCAGAGACTCAATAACAAAAAACTTTTCCTCACCTCTCTCGGTGGCTCGCTGAACATCACGCCATGACAGCACTAAGAAAATACAGATTACTGATGTTGTGAGGTCTGTTGTTACCAAACCCAGTTCATTTCAGCACCTCTGCATACACATACTCTTTTCACCTACAAATCCCCCGCAACACGTGCAATTAATACCTAATTAACAAACAAAAGCAGAGATGCCAGGTGGAACAGCCCAAAACCATTCATAGCTTACAGAAGGGAGCAATTAACTCCTGCCAGCTAAGGACAGTGAGAAAAATATTCTGTTTTTGAATGAAGCAGTGTCGCCAAGATTGGAGGTGTTTAAAAAAAATAAAATAAACCATGCTCCACTCAACTGCAAGATGTGGGCTTTGATTCAGGAATTGCTTATGGCAGGCCAGAGGCTGGACCAGAGGGTCGTTATAATCCCCTTCTGGCAATAAGACCTGGGACTTGGTGGGTTCGTGCTCCCGAGCCCCGGCTGTCGACTCCCCTTCCCTGCACACCCCGGCAGATTTAACCCTGTTATTACCGTTAGCGCGTTCCTCACCGAGTATCCGGGCACCCTGCCTGGGGCTTTAACTCCCGGGCGTCGGATCAGCCGCTGAAGATGTGTTTGGAGGGGAACAGCCGTCGAGCGGAGCAGCGACGCTTGTCCCGTCCATCCCGCCCCGCCGGAGCCCCTGTGGTGACCTGCAGCACCCGCCTGCCAGCCACTCAGATTTTCTATTCGGGCAGCGCGACGCAATGCTGCAGGCCGCTAAACCCTACACGCCGAAGCCAGGCGCGATCCCCTCGCAACCGGTGCACGCAGGGTTCCCGGGTCCCGCACGGGCTCGCCGGGGATTCGGGCCTGTAGCAGGATTTTTGGCCCCTTGCCCACTATGTGTACCTCTTAATCCCTAATGCCAATCGTGTAAACAAGGCGTGACATAACTGGTGCGCCATGGAAATATGCTCCATAAAGTTGATTACCACGCTTCATCCTGTTGGAATAGCAGTCACTGTGAAACTATAGGTAAGGCTAAAGCGATTTATTTCACAGAATCACAGAATCACAGAAACACTAGG
>NW_010540835.1:57111-57341 GCF_000687285.1 Phaethon lepturus
GAGCGACCTTGACAGGCAGACTCTAGAGCTACTTGGTAGCCCTCATAACAGCTTGTTTCGACCCGTACCGGCCAGGAATTTTTAAAACAGATATCTCCAAGGGTCAGATCGACCACGGCCTTTGCTCAAGTATGCAAAGAGGGACAGCACAAAAAGCACCGGATTGCCCGGGTGACCTCCTCAGCCAGGCGTGGTTTCAGCTCCTGCTCCCTCCTGGATGCCAAAGGCAG
>NW_010540836.1:0-486 GCF_000687285.1 Phaethon lepturus
TTCCCAAAGGCCTCAGCACACACTTGCGTAATGCTCAGGTGTCATCCCTGTGACTACGTCAGGTTTTACTTTTCACAACAGCAGCAGCTCAGGTAGACGTTCACTTTGCAGAAATAGTATCCCTGCTTCTTCACATTTTATAGTTAATACTTTACTGTTTTTAATAACTTTTTAATACTACTGTTTTTAATAACTTTTTAACTTACTAATGAGAAGAACGGTGTCTCAGGCTGTTACCTTGCCGTTTATCAGTGCAGAACCGCGTTTCCTTGGCAGTCTTAACTGACCCGCTTGATTCGGGCTCGCAAAGATGATGTGATTTTCCAGACGGAGTCCTTATATTGTGGTAGGGCTTATATATCTGGAACCTGGTGGGACATTTATGGCTACACATCATGTCCAATGTGCCAGTGTCCGTTAGTGGCAATCCGGGCTGGTCACAAATGCTGCTTCTGCCCCAACTGATGCAACAGCTTGGTTCAGCCG
>NW_010540836.1:517-3598 GCF_000687285.1 Phaethon lepturus
CTTGATCAATGTCTTGCTTCCTTTAAGAAAAGAAACCATTCAGGGTTTTTAATTCAGTGCCTCCTAATCTGCTGCAGGTATTGTATTTCCCCAATATAATCCTGAAAAAAAAAGAAAAAAAAAAGTTGTTCCATCTCTTAAATAAAATATGATTAAGACATAACTGATGCCTTATGTAAACCTCCTTTAACACTGAGAGTGCAAAAGCATTTGACATTACCTCTCTTTAAAACAGTATGTAATGTAGTTCAAATATGTTTCTTCCAGTAATAAGGAGAAGGGCAATGCTCCTTAACAAGGACTGAGTGAAAAAAACACAAAACAGCACAGTCATTTGAAAAGTCAAATAAACAGCTTGTGCCAGGCCGAGAGGGAGATTTTCTGCCATATTCTCACGTGACTGGGGCATCAAGGGGTTTTGAAGAAATTGCCACTGACTGTCCCGTTCAAAATAACCATCAGTGGATTAAGGCTTGGGTTTGCACGGGCAGGCGGTCCTTGCCACGTTGCTAACTGAGGAGCTCTGAGGGGTCTGGGCCGTGAGCTCCTCCGTGCAGCCCGGGCGGCCCCTCCGTGCAGTGGGACCTCTTGGGGGATGGCCAGGCCCTGAATTTGCTCCTCAGCATTGCACGGGGCCATACATAAACCCCTGTCTGACCTGCTGATAAACAAACGCAGAAGTAGCTGGAGCTGGTGGAGCCGAGTTTGTTTTGATTCTTTTCCCTGGCACTGTAGCATTTAAAACTGGCATTTAAGAAAGCTACTTTTGAGAGGTTTTGTAAGGTAAATGCCTATCGTGAAAAAGGAAGTTTAGTACTACATGGGGCTACTTATTTTAAAGCTCGCTTTCAAAATGTTTCAGCAAGTGGTTACTGTAAGCACCAGTGACTTTTCCAAATGCATTTCAGTTTGATTGTACCAGTTCTTCTATTTGACAACCGCTTTTGGCGGCTCCCACGGTAGCGCCTACCCTGCAAGGAAGCAAGGCAGAACAGCGGTGCGCAAACTCACCCTGGAGTTGAGCACCAGCCTCTCTGCGGCTACCCCGGCACCTTCCCAGCCGGCCAGGTGACTCACAGCGGACAGCGCTAGACAGCTAGAACCCAACAGGCTTGATGTACGATGATACGAAAGCCCTTCCCTACAGCTGTTGGCATCCATAGAAGACAAACTATTAAAATCTATTAATTGCACAAAAAGTGGATCAGTTGTATTTTCGTATTGAACAGGAAACTTTTCGATAGTGCAAGAAACGGCAAATCCAAATACCGACGGAACTGGTGCAGAGAGGTAATGATTATGTGCAGAAACATGGCAAAAGTCTGTAACATCCCATGCTAGGAGTCTTCCCTTCCCACCGAAACATGCGTGGAAAAGAAATTGGTGGTACAGGAACAGAGGAGAAGGTCAAACAAGGTCAACAAAGTATTTGACCATTTCGTATTTAAATAGCTTTTGTGCAGCTTGTATGCAAAGTGTCAGACCAATGCAAATTAACACTGCTGAGTCATGGCCAGAGTGGGGAAGAAAAAGTCAATTTAAAATGTGACCTGAAAACTAACATGAGGGAAAGAAAAAAAGTCATCCTGCAGCTTTTGAATGTTGTGTGGAACGTCCCGGTGTACAGTTAGGGGACAATATCAAGGTAAGATAAACACTGCAAGATTAACAATTTAAATTAAATGCTTAAAAAGCCAAAATTATTGTAAATATTGGGTAAGGAACAGGAAAAATATTTTTCATCTCAGCATCTTTCAAGAGCTTAAAAAGAAGGTCCCCAACTTCTTAAAATCAAAGGTACGCAGAGTAGATGGGTAAAAATCTGAATAGTAACAAAACCAGCTAGCAGCTCTGGGCTTATTTTATATAACATAAAAACGTACCAGTGACGAGGAGATGATTAAGTCATTCTGGGTTAGTTTCTCTAAATATTTTGGGGTTATTCTGCAGAGGTTCTGGTTTTAGACAGTAAAACCACGCATAGACTGCGTGCCTCTCCAGCAGGGTTTATCTTGACCCCAGTTTTCCCGGCGCTGAGGACGCAGAGCGGTGCTGGAGGGTGTTCACGGCTCTGGAGGCAGCGGGGAGAAATGCTGCTTTGCTAGTCCAGAAAAACAACTTTTAGCTTTCCATGCCATTCCTCCCTGAGAGCAGCCTGGCCTCTTTCCGGAAGGGGAGGCTGAGGCTGGCCCAGCCGAGGGGTTTGGAGGTAAGGAGATGGATTTGGAGCCGGGGTGATCATTGCCCTCTTGCGCCCGTGCTCATCGGCGCCTGTGTCCCGCTGGGGCTACGCCTGCTCTCGGGAGGGGTGCGAAGTCCTCATCGTCATTCTGGCATCGCTCGGGCACTTATCTTCAAAGGCTCCGGTTGTTACGGAGCTAAAATGGGGCAGAGGGAACGAGGTGAAGGTGGGAACGAGGACGCTGGGCTGAAACCATGGCCACACCAGCAGGACTACAAGCCGCAGCTTATTAAGGCCGGCATTGAAGCCGTGGTGTTCCGAGATGCTTTGCCAGCGCCCTTGAACTTGCGGGAGGGTTGCTGGCTGTCAGTCCCTGGCACAGCTCTTCCCTCCGGTGCCCGTCCCGGCTGGGGCTTAGGAATCCGTTTGAACATAATCTTCAGCCATGTTGTTTCTTACCGACGGCATCCTTCCACTCACGCGTTCTCCTGGTTTCCCGCCTTTCCCTCTTAGTTTGGGTGAGGCCACCCGAGGCGAAGGCTGGAGGAGAAGCATCCCTGGCCGGAGGCTCTGACTCTAAGTGGGTGGTAGGAGAAAAAACGCTGAGCGTTCAAACGAAGGTCGGGAGTAACAGCTGTAGTAGAGTTTATATTCTACCGATCATGGGACTTTCGGCTGCTGCCTATCTGTTTTTCAGTAACGCGTCTGGTGCTTATAAAATGAGCAGTATTTATCTGACCCGGGAGTCAGAGACATTACCTCATTGTCACGGGGTCAGCGGCAATTAGACGGCAGCGCCCAGCCAAGCAGTGCCGCTGGGTACAATAGTCTGTGGCAGGCTTAACCTTTACGGTCACCGCTGCCGCGGCGGGACGGCCCAGCGGCGCGCTACGGCCTCG
>NW_010540837.1:0-3862 GCF_000687285.1 Phaethon lepturus
CTCAGGAGCGCGCTGAGGGAGGCAAAGGGAAGCGGGGAAGCGAGTGTCTGGAAGCGGTTTGGGGTGAAAGGAGGCACGGTGGGGTGCAAGGCGAGATGAGCAGGTATCCCTGCCCAGAAAGCACGGAAGGGGAAGCCGCCTCCATCCTGTGCTGTTTGCGCTGTGGATATACAAACATTAAAAAAAAAAAAATTTGAAATGCCACCGATTTGTTCCTCAGCAGAGCTTTCCGAAAGCCTGGGTCCTATAGAAGTGTGGGTGTATGTTGCTCTCCCACACCTAGAAGAGCAGGGGTGCTGCTGCGGGACCGCGCCGCCCGTTCGGGCTCTGCTCGCCGGATACTCAAAAGAACAGCTTGGGTTTAGGCACGAAAATAAGGATGATTTTTTTTCCCCGTTCCGGCGCTGTCAGCCAATGCTAGCCTTTCACAGGCTTGCGCTTGTGTTTTTCTCCCAAGGTGTCTTAAATAAGTCAGCGTTGGCAGGTGTTGCTTGTAAGCGGCGTTGAACAGTTCACTGTCATTAAGGACATTTTTTTTCTAAAATGGCATGTGCTTAAACCCGAAGCAATAAAGTCCTCTCACCTCCCCCACCCTCTCCAAAAAAAAAAAAAAAATAAAACAACCCCAAACGAGCAAAATAAACACCTCCTCCCCCAATTCCTGGAGAAGGAGCGTTATCTCAAGCGAATGCTCGCAGTGCGTTTTTTCTTCCTCACTGTGGAGATGACAGATTTAAAAGAAACCTGAGTGATATAAAACGATTAGCCAGAATATGTTAAGTGCTGCATTGTCACCAACTTTTTAGATGAATTAGCTACTTATTTTATAGGCATCTGCATAGCTCTGCGTAGCGCATTTAGCGGCGGTACTTGCGAGTTGCGGTAATACACAGCACGGTTTATGCGTCTTGCGTGAGGAGAAACACTAATGGAAATCAAATTATTTCTGCTAAATTGGGGTTATTTTGTATCTCCTGTTGACAGCCTGGATGAAAAGTCCTAATGCCGCAGTTTTTCTATTAAATGAATCCTATGGTTGTTGGTCTCACAATAAACTTTTCACTTTAGAAATTATATACGAATAGCTCTTTTTTAAAGGTTATTGTTTGTCGCGCTGAGTATACTTTCTCCATTCTCTCAATTTGATCTCTGCTTGAGACTCCTAATAAGGCAATTCTGTAGTAAGAGCGCCCAAAATAAAGACATAGCATTTTCTATAAATAATAGCAAGAGCCCTGCACAGATTTCCTGCACAACGGATTTCCCAGATTTCCTTTACTGTTTCTGTAGTTAGCATGCGTTGGGTATATACAACTATGAAATTAAGCAAAGCCATACTTCTGTATAGCTCTGTCAAGCTGGCGATAAACAGAGATATGTCGATCGCCACAGGAAACGGAAAAAATACAGAGCGCTTGGTACACGCGGTGTAACGTCAGAAGAAAATTTTTTACAGAAAATTTGGTGACTCTTGCTGAAAGGTGAATGATTAACCCGGTTCCAGGAGAGGGGCTGTTAGTGCTCCCCTTAGAAACAGCAGCTGTGAAGGGGGCTGTAAAGGGGTCGTAAACTGCCCCCTACTAAGGGCAGAAGTTGGCACATCAAGTCAAGGGTCCCGAGTGATTGCGTTAACCAAGCTGCGGTTTTCCTGGGCTCAGTCCGTAATTCAGCTGCCCGGTTTTATTCTGCGGACGTTACTCAAGGGAGCAAACGCTATAAATCGGGGGTCGGGTCCCACGCTTGGCAGACAGCTGGCAGCAAAGGGGGGGTTAGCTCTGTGCTCGCCCTCGTTCATCTCCACTTGGGGGAAAAATGCATTTTTAGTTTATTTATGGGTTTTGGAAGGAGGTTTTTTGGATGCCGGCATTTCCTCCAGCTCCCTCTCGAACAGTGGAAGGGGAGACTTGAAGAAACCAGAAAAGCAGCCTCAGATGCCTGTTTCCCCACTTCACCTTTTCTTTCCTCTCCCTCCGCCTCCCCGGCACCCCCTGCCTCCCGCGCCGCCGCCGCAGCAACACGAGCCCGTGGGGAGCCCCGTGGGCCTTCCGCCCCACGTTCATGCGGCCCCACCGGCAAGGCTTCTGCGGGGACAGGCGGCATGCTTGGAGAAACCCCGCTCACCTGTGATGTGCAGGGAAAAGGGCCTGTGACACCCCCCCAAACACCCCCCCACACACCCCAACCCAGAGGTGCTCCAGATCTTTCTGTGCCTAAACCTCTTCTCCCATACCCGCTGGTGGCACACGTACCCGTGGCCCACGCCTGCTTGGAGGGTGCCGAGGAGGGAGCAGCCTCCCCCCTCCCGCGGGCCGAGGCACCCTCGCCGCCCTCCCCTGCGCCCGGGCTCCCTCCTGCAAAGGCTCTTCCAGGTCTCTGGGTGGAGGACAGTGGACAGACACATGGGGAAGGGTTCCTGTTATTATTTATGGCACCGTCTCTCTGCTCCCATTCAGCATCGTCTAAATATGAATTCACAGTATAGGCAGCTAGTCTATGGTTTTAATTAAAATCCCCCAGTCGCTGGAGAATTCTGAGATCATAAGCCTAAATTGACACAACGAGCTCATGGTGTCAATAAACCATGGGCGAGATGGAGAGATTGTCACTCCAGACCATAACAGTTCTGAAAGTGTCATTACCGTCTGTCCCGTCAACGAGCTCCGAATTAAGGACTACGAGGAACAGCGAGATAAAAGTCACCGTCATGGCCCCATTATTGGCGATCGTGTCAGTGATCTGAGAGTCACTGGAAAGGACTTTTTTTTGTTTGTTTTTTTCACCCGTCCTTTTCAAACCCTGCGTGGGGATGCCAGGGCTTGAGGTGTGCTGAGGAGAGAAGCAACCGTGAGGCGCCCCAGGCTGTGCCTCAGGCGTTCCCATTGAAACTGCCCGAGCCGCTTTGGGAAACGGTGTGAATTCCGTGGAAGAGCCCGGATAATTCCATCAAAACTGCGCTGGGGCCAAAGAAGACTTAATTTTATTTGGGCGACACGTGTGATCCCATGAACAGACACTTTTTTACGCCATTATTTTCTTAAAGTCAACACAAAGATGATAAAGGGGAAAGAGGGAAATAAAATGGAAGTCTCAACTTTAGCAAAAGACAATGCATCTCTATATGAGATAGCCCCTTCCAGGCATTAAGACTTTCAGAAAATGTCCCCAATCTCTCTCTCCTGCGAGCCTGAGAGAGCTAAGGGGACTTATTCAGGAATTGGAAACCTTCAATTCTGGATTTTTGTGCCTTTGTGGGTTTAAGCAAAGCAGTTAACGTTCTTCGGGAGGGGTTTTGTGTTTAATATACATGAGTTCATTCAACTACAATGGGAAAAGAAAACTCATTTGTTCTCATAAAACTAGGAAGGAAAGATAACTTTAAATAGACTGCCAAAAAGGATCCTGCTCGAGGGGGTTGCCTTCCCGCTAAAGGGCCTACATTCGACTCTAATTTCACCCCGTTACGTTGTGCGGTAATTCTTGAGTTTATCCTCGCCACTGGTGCTTGATTTTCTGATGTATTTTTAAGGTCATGTAAGAAAGAGTACGGGCTTCAATTGTGCTCTCCTCTGGGAAGGAGGTCCGGGAGTGCTGTTTTAGATGCAGGTAAAATCACGGAGAGTTTAAGGAGGCTGTTGGCTATTTATGAAGGGTCCTGGAAGCGTGTTTGGACAATCGGCTTCTCCATTTATTGAGAAGCCTTTTGAAAGCGACTTGGAGAGGCGGTGTGTGCGGGTCGGCTTCTCTGCTGTTTATTGTGTACGTTAAACTCGTCTCGGGATCTTTTTTTTATTATTATTTCGCTTCTTGTAGCGCTGGAGAAAGGTTGGAGAAAGGTGGAGACGGTCCTTTTTTTTTTTTTTTT
>NW_010540838.1:0-14308 GCF_000687285.1 Phaethon lepturus
CAGCCGCTGCGTACCGAGCTGTGTATTAATAAACCTGCCTTTTACCACTTTCTCCTAAATACCGGCACAAATTGTCCTGATGCATCCATTTTTAGTAAAACAAATTAATTAGTTGCACGTGATCTTTTCCTATTTAATCTCTCACGGAAAATGGGAAAAATTATTTATGAAAAGTGTGTTGCATCCAAAATTAATTTCATTTCATTAGTATAAATAGCGCTGTTATAGACTGTGGTAAAGTAAAAATAATACTTGCAGCAAGAACCATTAAAGCAGCTAAGCTCGGTCATGAAAAAAGGACAAAATTCCTTAGCATACAGGCCTAGGAAAGGCTTATCCCTTTTGCCCATAGAACGTGACCCCATCAGCTGCTCTGATAAAAGTACTTCTTCCTACTTCTTCCTTTGTTGCCTCTTTGATACCTTTAACTATTGTGGCCACAACATTATTGCAAATTACTATTATTACAAAATTATGCAAATTGTATTTTTTTCTTTAGTAACATTTCAGAATCCATTCAGTATACTTGTTTAAGTGGTGAATGCTATTTAGAAGGGGATAAATACTGATTTACATTTCTAAGTCTCTTTTAATGTAGAGAAGACACTGTCAGTGTGAAAATCTGTAGGGAGTGGGAGATGGCTTGGAGGATGGAGGGAATAATCATGTCACATTTAAGCCTGTATGATCTGTTTCTGTAGAAGAAGGTTAGAGATCAACAAATTCTCAGTTAAGTTCAGAAATAAATGAAGAATGGCTAGGGTATTAAGTTTCTGGGGGGAAGCATTAGCCAGTATGTACAGCAGCAGCCTCTGGTGGTCTAAGAAAAAATGGTAGTATCTATAAGTAAGGATAGAAATATGTTTTTTTAAAGGATGTATGTACATATTTAGCTATTTGACTCAATCCTCCATTCAAGACATTAAAAACCAGATGCTTTAAAAATGATCTGCTGGCAATACGCTTGTTAAAATCTGAACAGTAAGAGTATTAAAATTCATATGCATTCATTAGCATGTTATATAAAAGTAAAATGCTTTTGTTTAATCAGTCCATAAAGTATTATAGTCAATGCTGATTATAAAGAAGTTTTTGCCTTGGTTTGCACCGACAAAAAAGAAACGAAATTTATAAGATTGTTACTGAATTGATGACATTTTCTGTCTTCACTCCTGAATTCAGTTGGCAGATGTTTTCAAGAACAAAAAATTCTGTCTTATTACAAAACATACTAAGCAGGTTTTTCTGCCATAATGTCTGACATGATGTTTATTGCCCAGACCAAATCAGTCCCTTTAACAAGCTATAATGTATGCCAGAAAGTACATTATTTCATAGTTAAGGAAACTTCCAGCATGAAACAATAAGTACTTTGATCTTTCAAGCACTATGCTTAATGCACTACACATTCCCATAGTCGTTTTTACTTGTACTCATTTTGTACAAAAACACAGTGCAATTTGAGATTTTGTATTTTAAGACTCTGCTTTTACGTAGTCTTGAGTATGCCAGGTATTTGGGTTTTTTTCTATGAAAATAAAGAAAATATTTAAAGAAATTTAACATGGAGGAGTTCCATTTTTCCAGTTCTCAGAAAACCTAACTGCACAAGCGGGAGCATCATCCCGACAGCTTGAATTTGTTCAAATGGCATTTCCTCATCATATCACAACAGATCTCAATGACCCTATGACAACATAACCAAGGATATTTATTCATACTACTTAACAGTCGGAAACCATTTCTCCAGCACAGATTTTCCTTCAACATTAGATGCAGTTGACGCCTTCTTGTGAGGATATTTTTCATCTAGTCTCTCTGTACTGGTTTTCCCTGCCTGGCAAAGATGATGTAAGGCTTGCTCAGGTTTTTCAAAACTCCTCGATGAGATCGTTACAAAGCATATACTGTCCCTGACTATTTCTCTGGAGTGACAACATGTTTTATTTCAGGAGCCCAGTGAGTCAAATGTATGCTATACTGCACAGTAAGTAGAGGTCATTATCTAAATTGCCCTTTGAGATTACCCCAAACCAGCTCCAACACCGTACCCCCCAGGAGCCTGTGGCTGCCGTAAGCCTGGCAGCAAGTCCCAGGGTGCAAACAAACGGCGATTCCTGTAGCACACGTAATCCTACGGACCCAAGCCCAGGAGGCAAGAAATACACTGCAAATACGGCATTGCACCATCTTGTTTGCGTCGTGCGATGCCGGGACAGACTGACAACCGTGTCTGTGGCCGGGAAGGTGGAGCAGAGCACGCTATGTTCACCGCTCCTCTTGCAACCACCTACAGACTTCACAGTTTTGCCCAACAGAGCAAATGGCACCTTACTGGTGGCCTCCAGTTTTGCCTCAGAAACCAACAGGCAAGTAAATTGCAGTAATTTGTCCTGCCACACACCAAAGCAGCGATGTTTCTCGTTCTGTTTCAAAAAACTCTCTGTACTAGAGCCTGTTACAAGACAAAACCTCAAAGAATTCTTTCAGAATAAAATACCAACTGCATCAGAAAACCTGATTTCAGTTAATTCGCCCAGGAAAGAAGACCCACATTTTTTCACTACTTCTTTCCTTCGCTTGAAGAAAACCCAGTAACGGGAATGTCAGCAGTCATATTTGAGGCACAGAGCTGCGCAAAAAAGAAAATGGGATGGAGTCGTGCATTTTACGTTTCGGGGGTCAAACCTCCCGAAGCCGAATTTTGTGCCTCATCAAGCAGAAGAGTCACAAGAAGGTGGAACTGCTAAAAAAGTATCAAAAAAAGGTTCAGTTTCAACACGGGGACACTGGACTGGCATGATGACTACACGCCCTTCTGGGCAACACAGCAACATCGTCCACTGGCTTCTGATGGACCTGGAGACAAGCTCGGACGTCCCTCTTAAGAAGCAGGGTCTGGCTGGTGGGCAGAATGGCATCTGTCATGAAAAGCAGTGGACAGAAAGACCAGTGCCCTGTTGGTGATGTTGAATATGTATATGCATCCTTTTGTCTCCCATACTCAGTAGCGAGATGTTTCTCAAAAGACACAGTAATGTTTGTGGTGTTAGTGATAATCTCCCATGCAGGTCATAAACCCTTTTAACAAGCCAGTAAGCTGTATTTCTCCTACAAACATTGTTATGCTAAAACACAATTAATAGGAACGTGTTAAAATTTAAGATGATTCCAAGATGTCTTTTGCCAGATTCTTCTCTGTTTCGCACCAGAAAGCCATACACGTTTTTACTGTTTTAACTACACTGTGGCGTTTCTGACACGTTTTACTGTTGAACGAAAATGCTAACTTCCATAATAAGGGCTTTGGAAATTGCATGACTCAGTTTCAAATGTATAATGCATAGTATGTATATGAAGCAGAATGTGTCAAAGTGCAAATAATATTGTTTGTGCCCCCTGCAGAATTAGAAATCCTCGGGTAGCACTGTTATAACGATCCCATGCTGGTAGCATTACAAAGTGCAAAGGTTCACTGAGTAAGAAAAGAGCAAGGGACAGAGTTTCCTCATTACACCATTCTCGAACTATTCTAGCTTAAATATTTATTAAGATATTAATAACTCTCCTCCTTTATCTGCCTTCAGAAGTTCAGCTGAAACACAATGGATGGCTGCTCATATGAAAACAATATATTATAGGGTAAATCTGCTACCACACAAGATGAACACTGGTATTTTCCACAATACATTATTAATTCAGCAGGTAATATGTTAAAAAACTATCAGGCTATTACTACTGCCTCCCCAATATAAGACAATATAATACAATAAATGCATGCATGACATGTGAAGCTAATATGTTGCCTAAGCTGCACTAGAAAGTGTTTCTTATGTACACCTCCGTTTATAAAATAATTTTTACAAAGTCTTCCTTAAATCATTCTCTTTCTTGATAGCACCAGTGAGTTCCTCTGGGGTTTATTTGAAGTTCCCCTTTGAAATTAGAAAGGAATGTTTTGTAACTCTTCCAAAACTTCACATTCAGTAAGTGACAAAAAATATCAACAGAATAAAGCGCCAGGAACTCTCAATGAACTCTTGAATGCCACCTCGGTATGTGTTTGTTTTTAAAAAAACATGCTGTTTATTAACCAATATGGACAGTAAACATACCTATACATGATTAACGAAGGGCAAACAAAACCAAAAGAAACTTACTCTAATATACATCTGCATAGTTTCTTTTTCTTTTTGTGGATTTCGATACTTTTCATAGAAGTCACGTCGCTTCTTTGTTTCCTTCTGGATTTTATCTTTTCTTTCCCTCTTTTCTGCAGGTTCATCTGAGCTATCAGAAGACAGCTGTACTTGGGCTTTTGTCTTCTCCACTTCAATATAGTTCTCATTGGGATTCAGTACTATTACTCCATAGCCTTCCTGTTTTAGAAGAGAGACACGCACACAAAAAGAAGAAATATGAAAAGGGAGATTTAATGCTTGAAAATGCTTTGCATTTACTTTAATGCTCTTAAAAACTTTTATATTTATTTCAGTAAGTTCACACAACATAATTTATAGAAGGGTATTTTAAGAATATTCTGTTTGTTTCATTTCTGTCATTCAAGGGATATTGATGTGTGAGTATGTGTCTGTGTGTGCACTTATGCTCATACACATCCCTCAGCGTTAGAAAAGTTGCCTGTTTTACCTTTAAAATAATTTGTTGTTTTATTCATAAGCATTTTATACGACTTTTTCACAAAACAGTACAGGAATTAAAAGCAAAATATTATTTTAAGAACTCTACATAATGATGAATAAAAAGTTTTATACCCAGCCAATAAAAACCTTTAAAATGAAAAGGATGGAGGGATTTCACATATATATATACACCACACACAAAAGAAAGCATGTGAAAATTATTCACCACAGTTTAAAATAGTAAACCCTTTTGTCTCGCTGACAACAAGCATACCATGCAGAAGCAAACAGCGTCAGTAACAATGAATCAATACCAAAACTGATTCAGTGGTATTGCTTACAAGTCAACTCTTTTACTGTGGGGATGACTTCTAAGTACATCTCTAAATCTGCTCTAAAACTTCACTGGGATTGTGTCCTGTATTCAACAAACCCAGAAGAAATTTGTGACCTGCAGGATGCTTTTGAGCATACCAGCTGCATTTTTGTGCCTCAGAAAATGAGCTGGTTGAAAAATACATGAATTTATGAATGAGAAATAAATCTTGAATAAATCAGCCAATCATTTTATTATGATTTTTAAATGACGGCAAATCACACAAGAATTGTAATATTCGTGGAAGATATAATCGCAAATGCAGGGAGAAAAGAGAAGCACGTGCATTTAACAGATGAGTCCTTAAAGTTACCATGGGTTCCCAGTCAAAACCAAGCTGTCCTTTAAAAGTACATTTTCGTACAGACTTACTTCTTGGAAGCGTCTGTATTAATTACCTAACCGAACAGCTTTATTCCAGCTTTTCACTTGGTGCTTCATTTCGCACTTGGGCTAGGCACGAGGATCAAAGAGGTCCCCATACCTAGCTGGCCAGAGCAAACCAAGCCCGCACCAACAAAGCCGACTTTATTTGGGCTTGCTTTATTCTAATCTGTAGGGCCATTCACAAACCTTGTAGCGCATTGTGGCCACTGTCAGGTAGACAGATTGTCACTGGGTGATTTTCTACAGTTGGACACACTCGACTAGTTATCAAAATCGCATCTGAAGGGAGTTCCTACCCCTCGTCCTTGTGCCCTTCTCGAACGACTGCCGGAGCTTCTCCTCCCACCAAAAACCAAGTTAAAGGGCACGGTTGCACTCTGCTAACCAGGGTGAAATAGAGGCATTCAGGACACTGTCTCTGGCATAAGGGACGTCGTCAAAAAAGGTCACCGTAGGCCAAAGAGAAAATTGCCTCCTCGCTAGACGCGACGCCATGAGTTAAGCGGTCTCCTGTCATGTCGCTGCCCTGCCCTCCCTCCCGAGTGAACTGAACTGGGATAAACACAAACATAAAATATAAACATAAAACATAAACAGGCAAATACTTAAATAAGCAAAGGGGGAAGGACAAAGGAAAACGGAAAATTAAAGACGACAAAGTTTAGAATCTACCCACGCCACTGCTGGGGATACTAACACACGATGCTGTGCTATTAACACAAACAGACTGCCAACTCGCACAACTGGAAGCCCCAGACCCCTCACGGGGAGAGCAGCGCTCGCGAGCGGCACCGAATGGCACGCCGCAGGTGAAAGGATGGGTTCCAGGCGCGGCGCAGGACCGAGCTTTCGCAGCGCTTGGCAGCAGGTTGGTGGTTTTGGGGCTCTCCGTGCTTGTTCACCTTCTTGACCCGCTCGCTTTGAGCAGAGACGTTCTGTGCATCGATTTGTTTTGCTTTCTGTACAATGCCAGATGCAAAATTCATGCTTTTATTACAGGTCTACGAGCGTTACAGGGATTTGAAACTCTGTCCACTTTAAGCTGACCACAAAACAGACACATAAATCATCAAAGAAGTAGAATTTGTCTAAGTTATTGATTATGTAACTGAAAATTACATGACTCATTTGTCCAATTTTATGAGGACACAATGTCAATTTTTCACATAGACATCAACAGATGAAATATGATTCCATTTTTAAATTCACTATTTCATACATCAATTAAAGTTTTTTTATCAATTATATTTTAAGCAGTGTAACATGTCTCCCTTTTTATTTAAAAAAAAAAACTTTTCCCAGATAGCAGGCCTTTCCTGTCAGTACAATTAAAATCATTAAGTAATAACTGAGATAGGTTTTCCCACAATTGAGAAAAAAAAAAATCTTACAATTCATATGACTTTGTCTTAGGAAAGTAATCTCTTTTGAGATTGTTTTGCTTACATGACGTACTGTATTTCCCTTTCCCTTGTATTTCTGCATCCTAAACTGCAAGATGTAAACAATGGCACCAGAAAGAAGATTTGAGAGTAACGTGTATAAAGGAAGGTGGAAAAACAAAATGACTGGTAAAATTGTACCCAATTACAACCTCTCTCATTCATCCTTAGTCCAAGCGTTTTCTACTGGAAAAGGAATACTCAGTTCTAAATAACATCTATGTAAAATGTGTGTTACGTGTGTACATAACACCTATGTAAAATTTTTCATGAATTAAATTAAATTAATGAAACATTAATTTTTAAGAAACGTATTTCACATGGGCATAGCTGCACCATTAAAGTTCAGTGCAATCAGGAAAAAAAAAAAAAGTGGAACTCCTCCGTAACGCAGTGGGGCTGAACAGAGTGCGAGTCAATGCAAAACTGAGCAAACGAGACCACCGACACCTAAAAAAAGGCTTTTAGCAAACTTTAGCAATAGGGAAGATATCCAGGCTTTGGCACGGCTGTTAAGCAATGCCAAAATGATATTCATTAAAAAGTATCTCTTTAAATGGAAGTCGTGTTCAGAAGTGTATACCTTACACTGCCATTAAAAAGACGGAACTCCAGCTCTGGTGACCTTACAGCATTATTAAAGCGCAGCGACCTATGAAGTAAGTACCGCCGTCCAGTTGAGTTTTTAAAGCTTGCCACCATCAGTAGAGCGTTAGGTATGTTCCCAACATACGTAACGGCGGAGTAGTTTTCTCCCGTGTGCCCAGTGCACGCAGAAAGAGAAACCACTCTCTGCAGTCCAACGTTTTTCATGGTAAAAAGCCAGACTTTGGGACAACCCGCCTCGCTCTCCAGCTGACCGAAACAAGCCGAGCCCCGCGCTCTACCATGTCCGGGAGCGGACAGACCTTGCACAGAAGCCAAGGCCTGCCTGCATCCCCCGTGAGTGTGTCCGTCGTGAGACGCAACAGTCGGGACAGACACTGGTACGGGCGAGCGCCAGCCTCTCATCTACGAGTTCGGCGGGTACAACTTACAGTTTCTCTCTCGGAGTGGAACAGCCAATTAACAGCCATTTCCCCAAATTCTAACGCTTCAAGGTAAGTAAAATGTAATGGACAGTAACTACTAGCATCCTACAGGTAACCGCTTCTGGAGGTACAGGACTGTGTGCGAACTCTACTTGCAGGTTCATAAATACAAATAGAATTAATACTTATGATTGAGCCAGCAAATGACGACGAAGGGCGAAGCATGCTGACGAAGTCAAGTGCTGGAAAGAATCATGAACCTCAGTCACAATCCCTTTACTACGAACCCAGAACAACGCAGAAAGGTCTTTTCCACCGTAACACGAGCCAGAAGTGGAGCAGTACTTTCTGCCTCTTACTGGAAGTTCAAGCAAGGTGTTCCAAACGGAAGGAATACCAAAATTATTGCCCCTGGCAGCAAGAGTAAGGTTAAAAAAATAAGAACCCCAAAGTATTTGAGGTAAATTCCAAATCTTTTGAAACCTTTTCTGCCTGGCCACATGAATAATGAGCTGAAAGCATTCAGCTCTGCATATTAATCCACCAAGATGGGACACCATACGTGACCAGAGAGGTTAGGGCTGGAGAGGAATATTTTGACCTATGTAACTATCTTTTTGGACTGCGAGTGAGGGTCTGAAAGAGATCATTTCCCCAAGCTTTATTAACCTGAATGTTGAAGTTTTGGCTTCTATTGGGATTGCTGGCAACAAGACTGGAGTTAATTCTCAGGGGAAATGCAACTCAAAGTGCTCAGCTCTTAAACCTGCCTGTGGTCAAAGCGGACACAGCAATGTCCATTCATCTTTATGAAAGATCCATGTTCTCTTCATTTCCCACCTCCTCCACGTGAAGGGTACATCTATGTCACTGTTGCGACATCGTAGGTGCAACAGTGGGATGAGGTCATGACAACCAATCAGAAGTCACTACTGAAGCGTTAAAGTAAACATAGCTGTTGGAGATGCAGCTCAGCTTGAAAAATGCCCCCTCCATTATTTGAGCAATTTTCTCAAGACGTGACCTGAGACTGAAACGCCTGAAATGTCAGTTGACTCCACTTTCTGTTTCCACCCAAGGTACATTTTGGCAACTGCATCCTGCTAACACTTTGCAATATTTCCATCCCGGCTACACCTCAGCTCCCTGAATTCCAGCGCCGTGTCCAAGTGTGTAAAAATGCCGTGTTACTGCCAAACAGACATTGTCCCACTAAGTTCCCAACTTAAAATAGCTCATCAAGTTAGGCAGGAAAAGAAAACATGCCACAAAAAGTTTTTAGAGGACCACCTGTTGTCTATTATTTTTACATAGCACTTACTCATAAATCATAACACAGGGTAATTAATCAAGCTGTCAAAGAGAAGGTCAAAGGTTATGTGGGGGAGTCAGAAGGTCATGCATGGGCTGATAGAGGTCAGGGTCACACCGCATTCCTCATTATCAAGTTGGGATGAGAGACGGCCCAAGCAAACAAAAGTGAAAGCAGATGGAGAAGTGAGTGGATAAAAAAAGAAGAAAATTTCACAAACAAAAAGAAAACTGAAAGAAGAATGTCAGTTGCCTTCAAACAAGGAAGAGAATAGAGAAGAAATACATTGAGATGTTCTCAAAAGGTCTCACACAACACAAAGAAACTACAGTTTGATTATTTAAATACACTTAATATAACTTTCCATCTGATCTTTTTGCAAACATTAAGTAACGCCATAAAACGGGCACGGTAGTTTTGGTTCCATTTCACATCTGAAGTCAATACTCCCAAGGTGAATTAGACAAAAGGAACCCATTACCGTGATGAATGCTGATGGATATATAAAATTGCTTCTAAATGCTGAAGTTTATTCCTGTTTATGCCTACAACCAATAGACGTTCAATAAAAAAGTTATAACCTGTTTGAATGATGTATTAAAAACTATACTTTCATATACACAAATCCTCAGAAACACAAAGCATCATAAAAGTCCCTTTGGATGACACAACAGTTATAAAATATTCTATCATTACACTGACCTGAATTAGATGCAGAATACTGTGCAAAATTAGCTGTCACCCTTTCCTCAAAATCTTTGTTAATCTCATTTTGAATGTTTGCAGCTTTATCAACACATGCATCAATGTCAGCTCCTTGGTTAAGAAGATATAATTAAAATGTTTTGGCACAGAAAAGGTGAAATTGTATCTTCCCCTGTTCCCTGAGGAGTCTGTAAAACATGTAGGATATATTGACAAACACACACCCTTGTCTAGAGCCCTGACATCCCAGGTCACCCAACTGCTATTTATTTCAAAACATTCACTTTACACTTACCCAAACTGTCACCTGCTGTGTTACTAACTTTTAATGGATATTAGAGCTATAAAAACAATAAACTCTTCATTTCCTTTCTGTTACTACCTTCTAATTCCTCACTGCATTAGGTCTGTATCTATTTGCATGCAGAACTGTATTAATCTTATTTCACCATATTTAGTGTCTTTGTGCTGGGAAGTATAGAACATGTCACTAGTATGTTTTACTTTGCTATTTGTTAATCTGGTGCTAGCGCAGCTATACTAAACAAATCAATGTTCAAGGATTAAAAAAACCCCACCGGATAAGCTGTTACCACGTTTTCAGATAACTGCTGAGAACTTTTCAGAAGAATTAATGTTTGACATCTATCTAAAATTAGCAACCCAAATATGTCTATGTGTAAAATCTGCAATCCTGTTTTATGATGTTTGTTCCCAAGGCCAAAACTGAATAAACACATCCATGAATTATAAGGATTGTACTCCCTCAGTTGTGTACTGTATTCTCGATAGGGATTTTTCACTAGGACAGGCAGCAGGAAATCATCTCTCACGGCAAGTGAAATACCAGAAACTGAACTATAGCATTAGCTTAAACCTGCAACTTGGCAGCAAAGAACTAGGTTCACGTTCAGATATTGCTGCAAACGTTGTTTAAAAACCTCAGCCCCACCACCTCTCTCTGATGTGAGATTCAGGCTATCTGGAGGAATCACTGGAGGCTGCGTGGAAGTGAATCCAGCCCAGCCACGCAGGCAAGATACAGGACTGCAAATAATCCGTCCGTAACAACTGCCCGGGCTGAAATAAGAGTTTCTGCTCTTCTTCACCAAGTGCACACAGCTTTGGGATGCATGCAACCTATGAGAGAATGAATCTACCAGTCACCCCCAAGGCCTGGCATCTTTTAATGATACTTTATAGGAATCCCTTCTGTAAAACTCTGTTCTCTGAAAGTCGTCCCCTCCCCCCTGAAACTATTTTACTTTGTTTTCCAAGAAAAATTTCAGAAGCTTCTGTGGGGTACAAGACCTCAAACAAGAACCTCATGCACATTTCACTTTTTCACTAGGATTTTAATTAGAAGGTTATTCAGATTGATACAGAACTTAACTTTTTGAAAGCAATGCACCAGAAACAATGGTAAATCAAATAATCTTTGTAGAACTCACACAAGTAAAAGGAATCATTGATTCTAATTTACCCATAGGGAAACCAAAGAGAATAGCAGTTACTCTCTGAAAGTTACGCTCAAATATAAGGTGCAGAGATGAAGCTGGATTGCAGGATTTTTTAATGTTTCTATCGTACTTGTAAGCATCCCATTAGCTGACAGGGAAAGTTCTTAACTGCAAATTACTTTTCCAATCCACTTTGCCTCTTCCCGGAGAATGTCACAGCGTATCTTAATTATTCTCATTTGTACTTCATAACGGATACACCCCCAAATAGGCTTTACGTGTGTATTTTTTATGTAGCACAACATGAAAAAGTAAGTAAATCTGTTCTAAAATATACGTCATTTCCTTCCCTTTTGTAATTGTGTAAAATCTTTCTGTAAACGTTTTCCCTTTCTGAACTGTTCCGTGGATATTTCCATGGGCTCAGAGGTGTGTCTGGATTTGTAACATCTCTAGCTTGCAGAAAGGCAAATCAGGTTGCCAGGTTCCTGTATTTTACCTTTCATCTGCAAGAATTCGTATGTACTAAACCATTACAGAAAAAGATTAAACGTCAATCTCTCGGAAGGTTTGTATTTCAGAGTTTCGTTCTGTACTGTAAAAGGAAAATACATCATGCACGTAAGTGTTTTCTGTAAAATCTTGAAGTTATCCAAGTCTCTGGAAAGACAACTCCCATTTAGCGCTCAGCATTGTTTGTGACTGCAGTCTAAAACCCTTCTATCTCAATGACAGAAAATTCAGTTGGTTTTAGTATGTGCATGTATTCAGCCACTTCCCTGAGAAAACAGCTACTTTTAATCAAAAAGTGAAGCTTCTGGTTTGTACCTATCTTCAACAAACAGGTGCAATTCAGCACATTGATGCTCCTTCCTTCCCACAGTGACCTATGTCAGAAGACCTTCTTATACTTCTTCTGCTAAATAATTTAATTACTTATGAGTTATGGTTTCTTTGTAACCTTTTAAATGACTAACTCATTAAAATGCAAAAATATGCAAAACATGATGTCACTGGGTCAAACAGCTGTGTTGGTAAAATTATGGCTGTGAAAGTCTCTAAGAACATGAAAATATTAATAATTTATATTGCTCATTATATGGCAAAAACTCTTTAAACAGATTTAGAGACAGATTAATTTTATAATCACAAAACGCTACACTACCTCACAGTAACAAATCTTTTTACCATCTGTGACCCTTTTGTACACTTAAAATATAGCTTAAATTTTTTTTGTTAATATGTTTTAGATCACAAATATTGATGAAAATCGCCTTGTGAAACTCTGACAAGGATGTATAGAATTGTGTTTTAAAAAAAAAAATTCCCTCTGTATTATGGGTTTTATGATCACTTAAGTTTTCCTGAATGGAGAGCACACAGCAAGAACACGTAGGTATTTCTTAAATGTCAGCAAGTCTTTACTGCAAACACTTCGCAAATTAGTATCACACGCGGCTGGCCCTTGTTTTGCTTAAAATGCTACCGCTTTTTGAATGTTGAAGTTTTTTGGAATTCATCGAACAACAGACAAGTATCGCTGCAAATACGTAAACAAAGTATTATCACACCCAAAGTTTAAAATGTCTCGCGTCCGCGCTACACAGCAGATTCGTAACACACAAGTGAAAGGACAGCAAAACCTTCGTTCCTGGGAATCTCTGTCGATTGTGTCTTCAGACACAGAGAGTTTTCAACTTGCAACAAACAAGGCTGATTTTTTGAAGCTGCTAGTTATGGCTTTCTGCAAGTCCCACTTTTTTCTGCTTTATACGTGCCAGACATTGTCCTAAGGGCTACCAGAACTTTTCTGTGGAACAAATATAAGGCAGTGGCACGATTTGCTAATAACTGAATCCCTGGAAAAAATAAAGCATTCTGCAGCAGGGAAAAAAACCCAAAACAAAAACCCTGCCATGGTATTTATTTACTTGCACACATCCAATGATTTTTTCCAACCCCCTTTTTGTCTTTAAATTGCTGCAAAATACATAACCCAGCAGAGCACTGTACCCGCTGAGAGTTTTGATGCCTAAATGAGTCTCGGGATAGTTTTATGTGAAAGGGAAGGGTTAATGGGGATTTTAAACTAATGAACACAGTGACACAGGGCTCTGAAGTAAGCCATGCATAGTTCTAAGCCAACCTTAGAATTTCCAACCCTTCCAGCACTGGCTTAGATCATACAGGCTCTACTAGAAATGTCAAGAATGTGAAGAGGCGTCTTTAGCCAAAAGGACACAACTTTAAGTACATAATGCTAGCTTACACTGGTTCGTTTATTCCCCTCTTCATTAGTGAGAAAATGGACTCTCGTAAATGCTTGTTAAAATCCCTACCTACACTCCTCTGGTTAATGTGAGTGATCCATTTGTGTTCATTTCTGCCTGACAACGCTTACTGGAAGATTAATTGCCCCATGTCAAACTGTAGCAACCCTTGTCCCCTTCTCATTTCCTTTTCTCTATGCTGCTGAAGTAATAATGGACCTTGTCTTTTGTTTTAAGACCAGGATTAGGAGAGTGAGTTTTTCTTCAGACGACTTTTATGGAGTAGAGTTTGGTTGAATACTTATAAGATTTGCCATGAAAAGGAAGCACATTGCCTTTTTTTTCGCCCGCTGTTTAACTCCACGTATCTTCTCGTCTCTGCCCTGCCTCTGCTCCTTACCTACATGAAGTCGTCATCGGAAAATCGCCGCCGCGTACGTGCCGTGACCTGTACATAGATGTCACTGTGAATTCTCTCACCTGGGAAACATCAAAACTGCAGCAAACCACTCGCCATTTGACAAACGGCATCGAACGCCGCCTCGTTCCCTCCCTCCCCCCAGAAAAGTGAAACCCTTGCAAAATATATCACTGTTTGCTAAACAAAATCTTTTCGCTGTGGGGCTCGATAGTCTTATACGAGTTTACTAGGAAAGCCCGGGCACTTTGGGGGGGGGGGGGG
>NW_010540838.1:16151-24111 GCF_000687285.1 Phaethon lepturus
AAATACAAACCAGCCAGCAGTAATCTATATCTTATTCAGACCTGAAGAAAATGTTGCCCCCTACCCTCCCCCAAAATGCATACACACATACAATTACTGATAATCTGCTTACACTGGCAGACTGCGGTGGGTTTGCTAACATTAACTGCAAACAGTCTTTTGACAGAAAATACGACTAGTCACCGGGTGTCCAGTAATGGTTAAATGAATGCCATGTTATTATCTACCACACATATAGAACTAAATGAAAAAGTGGAATAAATTTCACACACCCCCCCACGCCCCCCGGGAAAAATGTCACCCAGCTCTTTGAAACTCAGTTTAGGAAAGGGCTTTGAGTGATTTTTAATAATCGGGGAAGTTCTATGGCAGAATTTGCGTATTTACTCCGATTTATAAATACCGAATATATCATCCCACCGTACTTCCTGACAGGTCATATTTCATTTCCATTCTGTCCTGCAGTACGAATGTACTAATTTGCTAATGTAAATTATATTAAAGAATGTGGCCTATGAAAAACAAAAGATTCTAAATGGCAATTTGCATGAAACGTGAGCTACGATGCATTTTGGGATGGATGGCACAGACCGAAGCCTCTCCTTTTAAACCCTGAACCCTATCTGCACCCGGTTACAAAATTTATGTCGACAAAGCTGGTTTGTTTTTTTTTTTTTAATCAGAGGATTCCACGATTTCAATATGACTAAGCTCTTTCTAAAAATTCCTGTTTTAATACATGCGTGCATACACCACTGGATAATTACCGCAGAGCTGCCAATCTAAACAACATATTCAATTAGCAAAGATTTTATTTTTACATGGTATTTGAACACAGAGCCCAGTATATGCCTGTAACGCACCTTTTAACTATGGGTCTTGTGCTAGCGTGCTTTTCTCTGTTTAAATGTCGTTAATCTCTGCATACAATTACAAACACCATTTACTAATTTATCTCTATAATTATATTTATAATTAGAACACAATAGATGTGGGAGTATTTACATACAGAACAGAGTTAGGAACAGTGAAAATGTAAACAGTCTGGAGGTTCTTTTTTAGTTTCATATTTAATTAAAACTTATGCCTTATCCTCATGCCATTTCTTTGTTTTTCCCTTAAAAAAAAAAACCCAGAAACCAGAAAAGTGCCCAAACATTTCTGGTCTTCCAGTAATGCATTAAAATGTGTCTCAGCTCCTCTGTACACAGGGAAATGCTCGCTGAATGCAAAGCGAGGGGAGGGCGAATTTCTCCAGGTTCTGTATGTCTGATCTCTCAAAACCTTCAAAATCTACCCTTGATCTCGGCAAACACAGCGGAGCACAATGTTATTTATGCATTCATTTATCTTTTCATCAAGGGCGGCTTATGTGGTCTTTACCGACTTTGGTTTCTCATCATCATCGCAGATCAGCATCTGCATTGTGTGCACTTGTAACAGGGATAATGGATCTCACTTACAATACCTACAAACTCAGCCGAGAGCCGCGCAGAGCAAACGGCCGTAAACGCGCCCATCCTGGCCCGAGTCCTGATGAATAAAAATGAAGATCTTGTCAAATAATAACGTGACAGGTTAATCTACAGCCCGGCGCGGGGACGCGCCGCTGCTCCAGCCGTAAGGACGGTGCCACCTATCTGCAGCGGAGCAGAAAGCCCCGGACGCGCCAGCGCGCAAACCGGCGTAAACACGTGCGACGCTGCTTAGTTTTGTAAATATCAGAGGAATGGAATTGATGATAAAGGAAAATCTGAGATTAGACACACACGGTTGCTTTCGAACCTAAAAAAACAAGATTTCCAACAAAGGACTGCTGTATCAAACAGTAATAAAGAGCCTCAAGCAGTTGTCTGTGCTCATGCCAGTTTTCATGCTTTAATTCTGCTGCCCTGTGGTTCTTAGCTTTGACATTGAGATCTGCACGGCCACCAGAGATAATTATTTCAACCTTCAGGCCATCAGGCGCTCATTTTTGATCATGGATATGTAAGAGATTTTTTTTTTTTTTTCCTTTTTCTTCCTAGGCTTGCCAAGTGGATATCAATAGAAGGGTAAAATAAGCAAAAATGGTAAGCATTTTAAGAGAAATTAAGACGCCGGGCTGTATGCTAGCTTTTCTGCTAGCTTTTCAGGCCTTACTATTGTTTAAAATTATTCAGCACACACTGAAAATACTGACAGAAATATCCGAACCGATTTGAATTTTCCATTGTGGCATTGTTACAAATAGAAATTAAAAAATTAGCTTTGACTTTGTAGTACTGCTGTCAGTAGTGCTGTTCCAATACCCTCTAATCTCCTAACACAATTTGCACACCATGAATCCACATTTGATATACTTCTCACCGTAACTCATAGAAATTACAGTAATTTCTCATCCACACCTAACACGTGTAAGTTAAAACACATGATTTGTGTTGTAACTACTCTATGCTAAAAGTCATTTTTGAAGAATACTGATTTCAATAGTTGCATTACTAAAACTGACTCTACATGGCAACCCATATAAATTATCAATTATAAATCAAATCTGTCTGATCAGAATTTGGGAATTGGTGTATGTAAGATGTTAAACATATCCCCAAAGTACAAAGCTGGCGTGCTATTTAAATAAGACACAAAACCTACAGTATTTGCCAACAACAGTGTCTTTGCCTAACATTTTAATACATGACATTTATTTTAGATCAATATATTTTCCAGTTACAGAAGATCTGTGTGTTTTTAAAATAACATCACGAGATACTAACACATCATCTCACTTTACATACGCTGCTTAATTATACCGTTTATCATTCGAGTCGCTTGTGTGCTGCTACACCCATTTTACAGATGTACAAAGCAAAAATAGTGTGCTTAAGTGATCAATCATAACAAAACAGTAGACAGATCTAAAATTTTTCGTGTTATGCTGCATCATTCCTCTCATATGCAATATTTAAAGAAAAAAAGCCCCAAGCAATAGTAGCTTAAGCCTATCAAACATTCATCTGAAACAAAGACTTACAGCTAGGAATATCTTCCCTGAATTATGTAGTGCTTTAAAGTAAGTCTGAAACTAAAAATCTAAACACATGCATATTCTAAACCACAATATTTTGCAGTGTGGGAAACTGATAAATTGAAGTGGTAGTGCAACAAAAAGCCACTGGAGATGTTCCTGCCAAAAAGCCAGTGGGTATTTTTGCCCTGAGTGTATTGGACTTGGTCTTGCAATTACATCTGCACAGACAGGCCACAGGTGCAAGGGATCCTGAACAGAATGTTGTGCACTTTTGAACATGCAATTTTGCATGAAAATACTGAATTGCAGGGGTTTTTTTGAGAATTTTTTTTTAAGAAACCAAACAAAATATAACAACCGTACATATCCACAGTGACAGCAAAGAGAAATAGGAAACAGTCTCCTTGGACATGGTCCAAAGGTGCAAATAAAACGTACTGTCTGTGCTAATTTTACGTATATTAACAGAAAGATTTTGAAAGACAAAATACATTTAGAACACTTGTCCTTAACATTTTTAAAATTCAAATTTTAAAGTAAAATTTCTTATATTATTTCAGGAAATATATTTAAGAAAATGAGCCAGCTTTCGGAGACATTACGTGTAATGGTTTCTGCAACAGCTCTAGTGTGCATTCATTTTCCTTTATTAAACAGGAGTCAAAGTCAATGCCATCCCCAGGCAAAGTAAACTTTCACACCTTCAGATTTGTAAAACACTAATTTAATAAAAATACGAACTCCCTATATCCGAGCACAAGCCGCTCCTAACTCCAAAACCCCGTTACGCCTTCTGCTCTCCTTGGATTTCATACGGCTTTAGAGGTACTTCAGGAAACTGAATTCAGAGATTTAGAAATGTCACTGGCTTTCCCGAGAAAGGGAACGTTCTTTGAGAAACCAGTATTTTTTAAGAGTCTGGAGTACTACTGAGCATCAAAGCACTTCACTCCATCCAGACTGGGAACGGGCACTTGTATGTAATACCCACGAAACCCACAAAGAACCCGCAGGGATGTCTAGCAATGGAAGGAGAAGAAAGGCTGAGATCTCCAGATGCCTTCACTGCAACAGGAAAACGAGGGGCCATAGCTACTGCTACGTAATAAACTGAAAGAAAGATGACTTCATGCCACTTTGTGTCCCTCCTATTAACAGCAGTACCGAAAGGCAGGTCTGCCGGTTAGCCGCCGCGACTACCGCGAGGTCGCTGGGTACTGCAGCTTTTCAGAGGATGAGGCGGATCATTTTGGGTACAGATGCGACCTGCCTGTCCCAACAGCTTCCCCAGACCTGCTCCGCAGCCTGCGCAGCCCCACGTGTGCTGCTCGCCCAATACATACGGCGTACCCAGCAGTTGCTGCTTTTCGCTCCTTTCCGAGTGGGCACTATCCCGAGAAGCACGGATAGCGCTGAAGACAGTTTCCACGTCCTCAGCGTTGGCTCCTGGGGATGATGAGCAGTCAGCGTGGAAAATTCTTCACAGACCTTTGCAAGCAGAGCGTTTCAGTAGAGCTGCGAGTATGATGGGAACAGAGAAACTTCTGAATGTTCTGCCCACCACAAGACAGCTGGCACACAATTATCATTCCTCCTATTCTACAGATGGAAAAAATGAAGCTCAGAGAATTGCCTAAACTCTTGCAAGAACTGTGTGACAGAGGTCTGAACACAATCCAGATCTCCCAACCCTACTCTTTAAGCAACTATTTGGAGAGTATGAACAAGACGACAAGTAGGGAGGTCTAATTGGATTTCGCTGTCAGTAACTCCGAGAGCCACCCGCCAACAGGCAGACCAGATAAAATGTTTATGGTACAAAGAGGATGCAATGGTACCGCGCAAGAATACGGCTCCTATAATCTATTCTACTCCCCCCCGCAACCCCCCCCGAAATTCTGAAGCTTGGTATGGAAAGAAAAAAACCGAGTAACTCTGATCATACCATGCCACTTGGGAAGGATGGGCAGAAAACTCACAAGAGTTAATGCAGTCACATTTGACTTAAAACTTTTTGGTACTGAGATATTCAGAAAGCAGCAGAGGAATAATGAGAGAAGAGAACGCAAGGGTGTGAGTGCTATGGAAATATACATGTTAGTATGCAGCATGAAAGAGCACCCTCTGTTGTTTTTGGTTAACAGAAGCAAGTCTCCCGGTACCTCAAAATAATATTTCAGTTCCAGAAAAGACTGGGATAAATCATCACTACCAACATACAGATATCTGCAAACACTTTCCAGGGAGTTCAGGCACTGCAGTTTGTTTGGGAAGGAGGGTTGTGCATGCTGAGAGTTACTGGATTACGGAAGGAAGAATATGCGGTTCGCTAGCAAACTCTAGTCGCCTAGACTAGAAGCTTTTTTATAGTAAAAGATTAATCTGTGTATGCAAAATTAGCAAAAAAAAAAGTCTTACGAAGATCCAGTACTATTACGCTGGGTGATTGTTATAAGGCATTAAAGAGTTTTAGTTAAGGGTACACATCATCGTTAAACACAGGAGTCACCAACACTAATTAAATCAAAGTACAAAATGTCTGATAACAGATGAGATATTCCAATCAGTTATAAAGATGTGAGATATGGCTGCCTTCTAATGGAAAATGTTAAATATATCAGTGACAACAGCGAAGTCTTAAGAACATGCAATTTCTGCAACTGGAATGTGTTTTCCTTATTTAGAGCTAAAAATTTTCTATAAATTGCAAGTTTTCATTAATTTATTTCCTGTAACCAGAAATTACTGATTATCCTAAGGACCTAGAAATTATAGAGATGGATGATCATTCACATGATCCAATTCCAGTGATATACCAATGATGATGTAACAGAATGAAAATAGATTCTGGTGTTATAGCAAATAAAGTTGGATACATCAGCTGCCTTCACCAGGTTCTGTGCAAAGAGTTTGAATATGAACAGATTTTAAAAATGTACTTTCCCATTAGGGTCCATACCTTAGTGCCTTTCAAAATTACACCATTAGTTAAGAGACCAAATTGAGAACCTTAGAAATAGCTAATAAAGTTTAGATAGATTATGAGAAATACTGTAGTGCAAAGGTATAAATAACAGTTTGTAACAAAGCATGCATTTTGGTTGAGAATAGTTCTCACTGAAGAAACAGGCTACTGAGAGTTTCCAGGAAAATTAGTCTCAATTTGATTTCAGTATTGACCTAGTGAAAAACCCTCCATGATACATTTTACACAGTTTCTGTGAAAAATTGTGAAATTTTGTAAATACAGAAAACCACATTGCATATGTATTCAGAACTATGCAGCCTAACAGTCAACACTTTCATGATTAAGCTTTGCTTTACATAATGTAGGGGGAATGAGAGAAAAGTAAAATTTCAAAGAAAAAGGGTTCCTTCCTGCAGATTTCAAAGATGCTGAAGCAAAGAGTTCCTCTAACGCATCTGTCTGTCGACTAAGATTTTTTCACTGGAGGTAGTATGAATATGTCAATTGCAGGATCATTTAACAGTCCTACCTTGAAAGAAGCTGCTTGCCACACGACCTGATAATGTACAACCTCTTTTTTTCTGCTTGCAAGGATTTCTGAATATCAATGACCAATTTTGAAAGGGACACCCCAGAGTTACTGCAGTAATAATGGGTTTTCCTTTTACGAGTTTACTTTCTCCAGCCAAACATTTCTAGAAAATTCTGTCCTAACATAGTATTAAAGATATATTTTGTACAGTAAATACTAAAAACCAAAAATAAAAATTAGGAAATGGCAATACCTGAATTGTGGCAGCAACCTTAACATGGCTCCCATGGGGCAATATATTGTAGCGATCAATTACAAGTGTGTATTGCAAGTTCCTGCAAAAGTTCTCAAACAAGTGTGGGAAATACATGTTTTCTGTACTGCTATTCATAAAACACATTTTAAATGATTCTATGTGTGCCAGAAAAGGGTCCATCAAAGTACAGCATCTAAGAACTAAAATGACTGATTAGTGCTTAAGTAAGAACTCACATTTCTACCTTTCTACCCATCACGTTGTAACTAATGTCCAATGTTATTTAAACTGCAAGAGACTGGAGAGAAAAACGGGAGAGGAAATGTTTTTAATAGGTTTTCTCTGTGTTTTTGACATCATCCTGTGCTATGTACGATCAGTTTCTCCAACTCCATTTATAAATGCTTGGGTTCCAATGTAACAGGTATGTAGGCAAATGTGTAACTTTATACAGAAAACTGTATATGGAGAAATCAGACCGCATTTCAGTGTTTGCATGATCAGATTCCCTCTACAGCTTCACTGAGATTTTGAAATGAGGAAAAAACCATATTCATTAGTAAACATGACTACAGAGACACTAAAATTGGCGAGCACAGTGTGCTGTGTTTTATATAAGTATCTAAATATTTTTTGTAAATTGACTATAGCCCAAGCTGGCAGTCTCCCTTTAAATAAAACAAGAGTGAAAACTAGATTAGCCACTTAAGTTTGCAGCTTCATTAACTTCATAGCTACCTTAGCTACCTGTCCCCTTCCCCAAATTACACGTAAGAAACACAGCACTGCACAACCATGCAGTTAAATTAGCTTCAGAATCGGCTATTGCATCTTCCAAAATGCCCTGAAGGAATATCGTTCTCGCTGGAAAAAATGCATGCATACTGCATGTTTTCAATCCCTCTGCTGAAATCATCCCATTTTTGTACCACCAGCAGCATAAATTACAAACTTATGAGACATGAATTCCTTTTAATTATTTGTCCGTTGTTTTGTCCGGCGTTTCACAAGCTTGCTCCTCTCATCCTTCCTGCAGCACAGTTAGAATCACCTATTTTAACCAGGCAGAACTGCAAGAAGTAATTCTGCACGTAAAGGCTACGTACGCCACGTTACTACTGCTAGCTCAGGTACTGGCTTCCAAGTAGGCGTAAACATGACGGATGACTCCTCTGCCTACAGCGAACAACTACTCCC
>NW_010540839.1:0-2296 GCF_000687285.1 Phaethon lepturus
TAAAGCAAATTATTAAGGGCATTGTCCAAATCCCTCTACAACATTGACAGGCTTGGGGCATTGACCACCTCTCTAGGAAGCATGTTCCAGTGTTTCACCACCCTCTTGGTGATGAAACACTGAAATGTTGTTCTTTTCTATGAAATATGATTCATTTGTGGCTTTCTGTGGCTCCATCCAGTGTATGCTCTTAAAAGATAGACATATGTAATTTCCAGCAACACCTAATGACCATCACCTCTTCAAACAGCCACTACATCTGAGTTAGGGTGCTCAGAAAGCATTTAATTTTTTTTTTTATTATAGGGCCATCAGAAAATAATGTTCAGTATTTTAAACTTGGCTAGGGAAATGTGTCAAATGCTTTTCCTCCTTCTCAGAGGAAAAATTAAAAAGATGAGCTAGTTTCAAAGTGTTTGCAGCTCAATTTTTCCACATGGCGAAGCAAGTTTGCCAAACATAAGGGAGGTTGACAGGGAAGTACATGAAGTAAAACCCAGTGTGTTTCCTTTCCTATCACATCTGAACACTGTGATGGTAGGATAAACATTTGGCAAATGAAGAAACACAGGTCTGTTTCTTTAAAAAAAAAAAAAAAACAACAAAAAAACCACCAACAACAAAGCAAGCAAGCCACTGGGTGAATTTTTCTTGAACACTTTGCCTCCTACCCAAATTTCATTCATGTTTCATTACATGCAGAACCAGTCATATGGAAATGCGATACAACAGAAACAGAACTGATGAAGAGGTGGACAACAAACATTAGCAAATTGTGGAGACAGACCTAAATATTTGAATGTTCAGCAAGATGTAGGAAAAGCAGGTAAGTCAGCCATTACTTGTATGGGTTTGGAAAGAATTCTGCCTGTGGCCAAGGTACTCCAATAATTTCTTGTTAGATGAGCTCTGCATTTTACAGTAACCTTTAGTAAGTTACAGTGGGTAACTTAATAGTTGGCATCATTCAGGCCAGCACCCTCCAAGTGCCAAGGAAAAGAAGTCAAGGAGGACTGGTGGCAGTAAAATGTTGCTGCTACCCCTCGTCTCCTCCCCACTAGCTCCTGTTCAGGCCCATGCAGCAGAAGGCTGTCTTATCCTGTAGTCCTGACCTGTGTAAGTCAGGCTGGCAAGCCGTGTTCCTACATGCTTTATTATTCTAGCTTTGACTACTGTTGCTTCCCCTCTTCACAGGGGCTTCTCTGAGGGGCAGCAGGCATGTGCATCAGGGGTTCTCCTGTCCCTGTTTTCCAGACCTAACAGAAGGAATGAAGAAAGAAGCAGATCCTGTGGGTCATTAACAATGCATTCTCCATTCTTATATCCCTGATGGTTAGGAGGTTCTCCAGCTTTACTGTGTTGGGAACTGACCTGCCACCAGCCTCTCACAATCTCCTACACATTTCATCATCCTGATATTCAAGTGTCTGGGCAACCTCCTTTGTGTGAAGTCTTTCCTTAGATTTCTGAGGTCAATAGGGAATAGATGAGACACAGATAACCATTTTAGCAACAGGATTGGCATGGAAAGGATTGATTTTTAAGATTTAAAGAGCTGAAATAAAAAAAGTTGAAGAGGACAGTAATGAGGAAAAAAATAAAACAGTGGCCATCTTGCTGAGTAGGAAGGACTGTTGAGTTTTGGGAGTGCTGAAGGTAGTAATGCACAAAAAGGGAGTGGTGAGAAGAGCTGAGAAGCTGTCCTTAATAGGTGTGTATGAGATACAGCCAAATGTTCAAGAGGTGATGCTTGGGAGACAGCTAGAATTACAACATGTAGTAAATATGGATTGGCTAAGGATCTCAAAACTGTTTCACTGGAAGTAAATAGGAAACTCCTGAAGGAGGAAGGACTGTGATCTGTTCCCGGTACCAAGAGTTGAGGAAAGCATGACAACACCAAAGGAAAGGCTGTGGGGAACACATGGCAAGCCAAGAATTGCTCATGATTTAAGCCTTAACCATCACAGACATGGAAAAAGAGCTACCAGCCCTGGCAACATGGAGAAGCAGGTCTGGTTGTAATATGGTCTGTAACATTGGCACTGTGAATGTGCAGGGTGGAAACCTGCTCACATGTAAGCATCCAGGTGCTTCTCCCACTCATGAAAATGTCATGATAGCAGCACACCTAAGCTTTAGTCTCACCAAAAAAAATTTGGGACCCACGTTACTGTATCAGATGCCTATCACTTTATCAGGTGTCATTGCTCAACTGCCATCATTGACGCGTGGAAGTTCATCGGCCCTCAGAGATGTGACTAAACTTCACGCCGAGACCGAGCCGCCGGCGCCC
>NW_010540840.1:0-655 GCF_000687285.1 Phaethon lepturus
CAAACAAAACCCAACCCTTGCATTCATTAAAAAAAAAAAAAACCAACAAAGTGAGTTTTGTTGTGTTACATGTTCTATATTAAAATCACTGCTTGTCTTACCTGTACCTGTGATGTGTCTAAGGACCTAACACATTCATGCAACTCCAGTGAATTCAGTGCTCCTCTTTCTGTGAATCAAATCACTGCTGTGCAGAAGTTTGCCAAGCTCCAAGTATAACAGTATGAAAAGTCAAGACTTGGATAGAAGTACGTAAGTACATACTGCTGATAGAACCACAGAGTACTTTGGGTTGGAAGGGACCTTTAAAGGTCATGTAGTTCAACCCCCCTGCAATGAGCACAGACAACTAGATCAGATTGCTCAGAGTCCCCTCCACTTCGAGGGATGGAGCGTCTACCACCTCTCTGGGCAACCTGTGCTAGTGTTTCACCACCCTCCTTGTGAAAAATTTCTTCTTTAGATCTAGTCTAAATCTGCCCTCTTGTAGTTTAAGACCATTACCCCTTGTCCTATTGCAACAGGCCCTGCTAAAAAGTCTCTCCCCATCTCTCTTATAAGCCTTCTTTAAGTACTGGAAGGCTACAATAAGGTCTCCCTGGAGCCCTCTCTTCTCCAGGCTGAACAACCCCAACTCTCTCAGCCTTTCTTCATA
>NW_010540840.1:957-2146 GCF_000687285.1 Phaethon lepturus
GGGGGTTGCCCTGACCTAGGTGCAGGACCCTGCACTTGGCCTTGTTGAACCTCATGAGGTTCGCACAGGCCCATTCCTTGAACTTGTCCAGGTCCCTCTGGATGGCATCCCGTCCCTCAGGCATGTCAACCGCACCACTCAGCTTGGTGTCATCTGCAAATGCGCTGAGGGTACACTTGATCCCACTATGTCACTGATGAAGGTATTAAAGAGGGAAGGTCCCAATATGGACACCTGAGGGACACCACTCATCACCAGTCTCCATCTGGACATTGAGCCATTGACCAGTACACTCCAGATGGAACCATCCAACCAATTCCTCATTCATCCAACAGTCCACGCATCAAATCCATCTCTCTCCAACTTAGAGAGAAGGTTGTTGTGGGGGATTGTATCAAAGGCCTTACAGAAGTCCAGATGGACGATATCCATATTTAATTGAGTTATGTTGACAGCAACAGCTCTTTTTGAGAAAGCTGCCTGTTGAGAAATTTGTCAACTCTGTGAATACTCAAAGTGTTCAAAGTGTTAATGTAATTAAAGAGCTTTTTAAATGGTTTTCTACTGATAATATAACCTTATGTTAGGGTTTTCCTTAGATTTTATTTTGCCTAATCACCTGATAATCAAGTAATATTTTAGTATTAATATTGCCATAATATATAATTCTGTATTAACAATATACAATTCATAACATTTTATTTATAACTAGTATTACTACTGAATTATTAAAATGTGTTGTGTTTAGAGTCTTCTCATTTCACTTCTGTATCAGAAGAGGGCTGTTGCTGATTTTAACAGAAGAGTAGGCAGTTGTGCACCTAGGAGAGGAGAATGTTAATTGCAGGAAGATTGAATTCAGGGTAGAAAATAGAAATGTTTACAAGTTGGCCTATTTGTGTTTCAGTGGTGGGTGTTAGGCAAATAGGACAAGTTATTTTGGCTGCTCTGCAGGATGTGCTAATTTATACTATTAAAAATAAAAATGGAATTTTACATATATATGTAAACAAAGAATGCATATTTAATAGGTGGGCAGCTGGTAATTGTCTAGAAAGAGAGAATTTCTACCTTACTGTCTAAATTTAAAGTTATTTGAATTTTTTGCATGGTGCATTTTATTATGTAATAACAGCATTCTGCTTAATGTTTTGTCTATCAAAATTATTTTTTAAAATGATGTAGGGAA
>NW_010540840.1:2177-5693 GCF_000687285.1 Phaethon lepturus
TTTTCTGTTTAATGGAACACAAACAAAAAAATTGCTTATTGTTTAATAGAACTTGCCAGATGATAATTTTATAAGTTCTATTTAGATTGGAACTTTGCCTGGCAGGACAGCCATTTCATCTTGCATGCATAGGTGTGTATGAACTGTGAAGGAAAAGTGAGATGAGGAGTAAAGAGAGTCTGAAGAATGGGTTTGGACACAAGTGGTATCAGGTAACTGAGTAAAACACAATGCACTAAGTCTGAGGAACAGCAGATGGGATCTGTTTGGCAGGTCTGGGAGTTGCAGTGATCCTCCTGATGGTTGCAGTAAATGTCCACAAAAATGCAGGCTTTGATTTTCTTTCAGAGGGGTGAAGAAGTGAGGGAATAAAACAAAGATTAACAACGTAGACCAATTATTTGAGTGGAAAGCGTTAAAGAAGAGTAACTACTACAGTGGAAATAATTAATCAAAAGTAGGGGTGGTTCTCCCACTGTTTGGGTCAAGTTACTTTATTTTAGTAAAGCCTTAACAATGATGATTTTAGATGTCAGCATTGAGTGAAGTAATACAGGGGGCTTGCAATAAAAGTTTGGCAGCGTGCTCAGTAAAGGTTCAGTGAAGTGTTGGATGCTTGGTCAGTGAAGATTTTGATGCTTCATGCCCCCCATCCCATAGATACTACCTGAGTGCTTGGTTATTCTCAGTAAGAGCTGTTGAGGTTTGCAATGCTCTTTTGTCTCAAGTCTAGAATAATTCAAGTTACCAACTTCTAAGGCATGCTTCAGGGCTAATCTGAAGTTTATTGTTCCCGCTGCTGGAGAGGGGAAGATTGTGCTAAAGGCAGAAAGGATTAGCACTCATTAGTTCTGAATCAATTAGCAGAGAACACCACACATGCTGTCCAGGAGGTGCTGTAGCAGACTATTGATTTTTTTCCTACATGGACGCACACACGCACGCACGCACGCACACACACACAGTATCACAAAGAATTTATTTCCTGGGCAATTCAGAAGTGTAAAAAAGCTTTAATTGCAGATGTTCTGCACCTTTTTCCTTCACTAAAACTCGATGGGTTGGAGGAATAGATCAGGATTAAGAGGAACTTTTAAATTCAGGGAGAAATGCTGTATTGAGTTTGAATTATGGCAATTCAAATGCCAGAAACTTTAAGTAAGTGATTTTAATTTTTAAATGAAAAAAGGTGGCTTAGAAAGAGGGGAAAAAGAAAGTTTGGTAAACTTTAGCTGTTTTGTGATGAACGACACACTTCTCCAGAAGTGAATGGTAGTACTTACAGCAAACCAGGGAGAAATCTAAACATGTCATTTTAAATAGGTTTACATGCTTCTGAAACTGAACTGTCAGATCGAATATCTCTCAAATCTGAAACATAGTTCTTTGAAAGTCTTTGGTTAAAGTGCAGAATCTGAAGCAGCTCTGCAACACTATTGCTGGGAAGTTTGCAAGATAGTCCTTCAGCATTGCTAACGTGGTATTTCCTGCATGTAAAATCTGTCATGCTCAGCTCAGAAAAAGTTCTGACTCCCATTTCTACCTAGTATACTATTTTGAAATGCTACTCTTCCTATTTAAATTTCATATTTTGTTTCCAGTTAGACAATTAAAGGCTGCTAAACAAAACTCCAAACACCTTTTCTAATAATTCAAAATTGCATGATTAAATGCAAATTTCCCTTTTAAACAGCATCACCACTAAATGCAAATAACATGTCTACACCTTGGTGATGGATTATTATTGAATAAACATAAGGTCGTCTTTATATGTGTCTGATGCTCTAGTAGCACAAATCTGATGATTATTTTAGTTTAGTATTTTGTGTAATATCTGATAGACTTTTAAACACAGCCACAACTTCTAGAATGTCAAGGAGAAAAGCAGAATTCATACACCTCTGTGGACTATAAACATATAAATGTAAAAATTTATTTCATACAAACCCATGATTTCTGATTCGGGGCCTTTAGCTTCCATTCAGGTGCTTTATTTAATACCTCATATATTTTTACATGAGAATATCAGCCAATGCAGTGAGAATTGAAGGCACTCAGCACCTTGCAAAAGTTGACCTGTCGCCACATGCTCTAGTAATGCAATTTACTTTTTTTTTCTTTGGGTTTGCAGGCAGGAGCTTCCCAGGTCATCTTCACTAATCCACTGGAGATTGTAAAGATTCGGTTGCAGGTAGCAGGAGAAATTACTACAGGACCTAGAGTCAGTGCCCTCTCTGTTATAAAAGATTTAGGCCTTCTTGGTCTTTATAAGGTATGTATTTCTGCTTTGAGTGGCTTCATTGTTTTACATTTTATGCTAAACTTTTACACTCTTGAAACAAAAACTGTTAAAAAAAAAAAGAAAACTTTTGAATTTAAAACCAATCTCTTCCTGCAGGGCAGCCCCACAGTGGAAAACTGAAGAAAACCCACTTCTATATTAATGGCAGTGGGATACAAAAAAATACTCCCCCATTCTATCCTTTGGGCTTTTATGCCAAGCTACAGGGAGTCCTGTATTGCAGACCTGCTGGCTTCTGGCACTGATCATTTCATTTGGTGGGGTTTTGTGAAAAGTTTCTTCAGCTTTCCCTGTGTGTTTTTCTTACATTTATTTTGAATCTCTGTTATCTCTATTGTTATCTTTGCAGCAGGATATTCTCTTTGTCTTAATAATTTGATGGCAGTGCAACAGTAATGGAGTTTAGTAGGATTCAGATTTTTAAGAAGTTAAGTGCTGGGATTTGTCAATAACGAATTCCACTAGAAAAAAAAGCTCATACTGCACTGTACTTCAGCAGAATGCCAGTCAACAGATTCCTTCCCTGCAGGTATACTTACTACCATCATTACAGATCAGATGTAATGGAGCAGAAGCTATTAGTTTTCTTAAACAAGGAAGAGTATTTCTTCCTGGATCTTCTGCAAGTGCAACGGGTGATACGTAAATCCAGCAGTTATACTAGCTGTGCAATTACAAAACATTGTTTTATGTGATTTGTCCATAGACCTGCAATAATACTATAAAAATGTGCAAACTTACTTCTAGAGCTGAAGCTTCTGCTTTGAATCGGTAGATCAGATTCATGATCGTTACATTTCCTAAAAATCACAGGTGTTTTGGTACATGGGACAAAATTACCATTTCTCTTTGCAGTAATTAAACAATTGAGCTTACTAAAAATTCTGCTGTTCTTTAGAATGGCATTATCATTGGTGCATAACTGTAAGAACTCACAGAATCATTAAGGTTGGAAAGGACCTTCAAGATCAAGTCCAATGGTTAACCCAACACCACCATGCACCCTAAACTATGTCCCGAAGTGCCACATCCACATGTTTTTTGAACACTTCCAGAGATGGTGACTCCACCACCTCCCTGGGCAGCCTGTTCCAATGCTTGACCACTCTCTCAGCAAAGAAATTTTTCCTAATATCCAGTCTAAACCTCCCCTGACACAACTTGAGGACATTTCCTCTTGTTCTATATCTAGTTACTTGGGAGAAGAGACCAAC
>NW_010540841.1:0-541 GCF_000687285.1 Phaethon lepturus
TTTCCAACCTTAGTGATTCTCTGTGTGTGTGATTTTGTGTGAAAATTAGACAGCACTTCTGTGGGGAAGCTAATATTAGAATATTCTGGTATAGAGAAAATGGTTTTAAGTGCTTTCTTACGTTATCTGAGAATGGGGCAGATGCTTACTTCAAAAAATGAATAGTACCTAAAACCAAGGTAATCCATTCAGTAAAATGAGGAGTAAGGTTCCTCAAGTGTTAAAGTTATTGCTCAATAAGTGTTGCGGCTTTTTCTTTTACCTACTTGCATGAGTTAAATTAAAAATAAAACCCTTTATTTTTTACGATGACATCTCTGTGTCTTGACCGAGAATACTTTGGCCACTTTTTCTTCCCTGCTCTCTGTACCTCAGTGCATTGCTGTCAGGCAGTCTTTGCTCCTGCGCTGCTGGAGGTTGCATTAACCACAGGAGTGCCTGCACAGGAAATGGAAACTTTCTTGCATGAGCTGCAAGAGAAGTTGTGACATTGGTTGTGTAGGTGGCATTGCTGGCCAGAAGTTCTGCCTCTCAGCAGGGA
>NW_010540841.1:572-5656 GCF_000687285.1 Phaethon lepturus
CCGGAATGCGGTTGATCAGGGAGAAAGGTCAGATTACCAGATTTCAAGTGGAGATGATCTGTTCAGGATTTAAAACTATGTAGCCAACTGCTGCTAGTTACACTGTTAGTCAAAGAAAAGGGTAGCTTTGGCTTTTTGTATTGCCTTTGGTGTTGTCTTTCTCATCTCTTTCTTTTTCCCACTTGTGTAGTAGACATGGAAGAAGTGAAGGGTGTAGTCTCCCAAGTTTAACTTGTTACCCAAGACGTTTCTTTGTGTCGATACACATACTTACATCCAAAGGTGGGTGAACCACTGTTGCTGGTGTTACGCAATTCCCCTTCAGCCAGTGATAGTTGCGCACACAGCAGGAGTGGTGTTTGCTACTGCCCTTCTTCCCCAGCCTGATTTTCTTGACTTGCTTGTGTGCCTGGAACAGGGAGTGGGCACTACTGGACAGTACAGTAGCAAGGGCTAGTTCCTTGGCTTTTGCTGCTGCAGAACGAGGTTGCTTGCCTCTCCTGGCCTTTATTGCTTTTGACTGGACATTTGTAGTTCTTTTCTAGAAGAATATTCATTTCCTGAGCTGGATGTTTTGGCTGACGGTTTTGAAGTGTGGAAAAAAAAAAATACCAAAAAGGCATCTGTCCCACAACTGGTATTGCACTGGAAATGCAAAATTATACAGTTCTGGGACAAGAAAAAGGCAAAAGAGATGAAAAGGGAAATTAAGTCCTTCATACATGGTGGGGGAGTATGCTTCTATGTTATCTTCAGCATGTGGCTCTCCTCATCTTGTTTCTCCTTTTCTTTACCGAGATGGCAAAACGTATCATAAGATTTTTCTAGGAATTTGTTTGAGGCCTGAAGGTATTGAGAGCATAGATTTTTTTGGGGAACCTTTGCTATTCATTAGGGAGTAGTTCTGTTTCTGTGCCACGCAATGTTTACTTCATCCAGTTGCTTTTTTCGTTTCCTTTGCAAACTGCAGTTTTACTCTTTCTTACTTTCTCCTGTAACTGTTAATGTTTCTTATTTAGCTTTTCTTGCCCAGACAAGCCCTTAGGCTTTAGAAAGTTTGGTTTACTGACTTCTATGGGATTAAATTTAATGCAAGGGAAAATGGAGTGTATATATATATTTTTTTTTATATTAGTGTTCTTTTTGTTTTATACAAAGGAATGTAATTTTTCTTAACAGCACGTTAATATTAAAGTTGCGTGTGAATGGATAGGTTATCCCCATGTGGTCATTAAAAGCCAATACTTAAAATATTACAGCCTTGATGTCATGCTCTGTGCTTGCTTTTTTTTATTTTTCTTATGATAGACAGTAAATTGTAAATTAATTTTATTTCCTGTTTATGTTCTGGGTATTTCAGTGTTTAGCTTTCAGATAATCTTAAATAAATGTTTAAGTCTAAATGGAATCACTTCACAGTTTTAAGAGACAACTCTTCATAAAATTAGCAGAACTTTACATTTGGTGTCACATTTAAACTCAACTACTGTTTAGGAAGAGAGAGAGTAGTCATTCACTGCAAGCCATCACTTACAGCAAATGGAAACTGCTACTTTATTTTTCACTTGCATAGATTTGTCTGGTACTTGTTTTTTCTGTGTTCCCCAGTCTCAATATATTTAAACCTCTCTAGTCCTCACATCGTAACCTTCTGTATCAAATAATGCGGATTAGCTGGTATTACAACCAGGTGTCACGTCTGTTTACTAAACAGATTAAAAGAAACTGAAACAGAGAACGGAACGTGCACAGAAGGTCAGAGTATTGCGATAATATTAATGAAACATCTGCATAGTATGTCTGGGAAGTTACTAGGTTTCAGCTTAAGGCCAGAAGCAGATGAGACACCGGTACCAAGGTTACTTTGTGTGATTGCTAGGAGGATTGCTGTTTGAAGGTTGATCAATAAACTGGATTCCTATCTCTGTAACCGTGCTCTGACCCAGGCTGGCCTCAACAGGACACAAGACACCTCTGTGGCAGCTGAGAACAGTTGTTGTTTTCAAACAGTGATTCAACTGAGATGTTGCAGGTTGTCCAAGAGAAGTTATATCTTCTAAGGAGTCTCACTAGCTTTTCACATGTGTAATTTTTTTCCATTTCTTGATGAATAGCGCTTACTGGTTGTTACGGTGTTTCATTAAAGGGGAGAGGAACATACCTGAAGAGCTTCACGCAGTTCATGAAAGTGATAAATGTCATGATAAAGTTGAATGAATGATAAATTGAATGATAAATGAAATTTTAAAATAATGTTTTTAAAATTACTCCCAAGATAAAAACAAATTCAACAGTCACTAATAACTAAAAAAACATTGCCAAGTGTATTGGGTCCTTTGTGGAACTGGAGCTGCCTCTGTCTGACATGGAGGCAGCTTCTGTGCCTTCTCCTCCTGCACCATAATCCCCCCAGTCTCCCCTGCTACCAAAACCTTGCACGGTAAACCCAATATACCACGCAGGACATCTACGTAGCAGTAAAGTTGTTTTCATGTTGAATTTGAAAATGTTGTTAACTGAATGGTGGTAACAACAACTCAAATGTAGCTGTGGGCTAGAGAATAGAGGCATTAAAGACCAATCAAAACATGCCTGACACAGTCTGATAGTGCAAGGCTTTTTGTTAGAGTCTTTAACATGAAATTGCCTATAAGTATTTGCCAGGAACTAGTTTGATAAGTGTACTTAAAGGACATTTAAATCAGGTCTCCAGGATTATGGTATATGTAGCAAGTTTGACAATTTTGGGAGAACCAGGCTTTCAGTCGAGTTGGTTTGGAAGTGTGTAACAAATGCAGTGCTTTTAGGAGTTACTGTGCATGCCTTGCAGATTTCGCAGAATGGATATAGTGAGTGGGTGCTATGTCCAGATTCCTGAGTATATAGAAGCCCAGTAGGAGCTTCTGCTGCACACGTTGTGGGCCGGTACTTACGTTGAGTCACAAAACCTTTGGAAATCCAGACAGCTGCAGAAAATCCTCAATTTGTGTGGGCATGATTTCTGAGTTTCTTAGCCTGTCATACCATTTAACTGCTTGGACCATTCAGTTGAAATGGGAACTTGTGCTTCGTAGAACTCCTTGAATAGTCTAAAGGGTGTGATAAGCAGCTGGGGTGTTTGGTAGCATACCCTCCTTTGGTAATTTGCTACATGGTGGAATGAAAAATTTGTTACTATTTATTTACCTTAAAATCATGCTCAACTCAAACCAAGGTAAAATAGAGTGCAAATTTAAAACATTCATCTTGACTTTGAGAATGGACAACATAATTGCAAATGTTTCTAAATTATGTAGGGAAAAAAATATGGGCGAATGATACTTAGTCAAGTTGCACCTGACTTCACATAGAGCTTTTCCTCTCTCAAATTAGCACCCTGAGTCAGCTGGAGAAATGCCTGTCCTGGATTCTCTCTTTCATCATACTTCCTGCTGCACCTGAAAGAAAGCACAGCCAGTCTCGATGCAGAGTGTTTGTGTGTCTGACTAATCTTATCCTTGAAGTCATGGGTGGAAGATAGGGAGGGGTCTAGACTTTTAAATTTTTCTCCAATTGTTTTCTTTCCTTCTTGGAGATGCAAATATGGGTCAAGGTATCTTGCAAATTACCCTGTTGTATCTGACAGGCTGATTAACAAATGCTTGCCTGAGAGTGTGGTAGAGTTTTCCTGTTCCTTTTTGTGACTTGCTATGTATGTTACGCTGCAAAGTCTTTCTGATTTAACTACTTTTTTTTTGTGATACAGACTCTGTCCCTCTGTACACCAACAATCATGTTTTATACAGGTTCCTGAGTGGGATACGTATGTATCATTACAGGTGTTGAATTAAGTCTAGTGACAATGGGATCTACAGTTTTTGGGGTAACTGACCTCCAACTTTTTTCCTAAGTTTATGATAACAGTAGACAATAACCCGTACCTGCTTATCAAGTATGAAAGGGGCTGTGGAATAAATATTTAAGCAAAACAACCCCCTCCCATTGTTTTCATCCATAATGTTTTTTCTTTTTTCAGGATCACAAGTATTCAATTCTTTGTAACACAACTGTAATAAAAACATCGTCTTCAAGAATTCTCTCAAAGAATATACTTTAAGGGTATTTTTTATTTGTAATAAGATATACAATTCAGAATAAATACTTACACTGTATATTAATAAACATTTTGTTGCAAATATTCCCTATTTGATGTGATACGATGAATGAGCTGTAGTACAGCCTGTTAAAAAATTACTTCTTTATCTTTACTGATGACAGTGTTAAGTGAAAAATTTCAACTTTTAGTTCAGTAGTACAGTAGTTGCACCAGTGATGACTTACCTGATGTTAAGACCACACAGATGTGGTCTTCTTCTTGAGAAGATGTAGGACAACTCAGACGATAATAGCTACAGGCAAAGCAAAATAGTGGACAGCTAGTTTTTCCTCTCCTTCTGCCAGCAGTTTGAATCGATTGGGCTCCAAGCTCACAGTTATGTTTCATCTGTGGAGTGCCTAAAGATGCCTTTATGGCATGTGTATTTTAGAGTCTCTCTTGGTACTTGTTAAATATAATGCTTCTCCTAACAGGTGAGTTACTTGGAAACTGCTAGGTGATTTCGAAAGCATACTTTCTTGTCATAATACTCCTTTGTAATCTGTGGGGCAGATGCAATTAAGGCCTGGAAGTTAGGTAGTGGCGATGATTGTACAGTGCTGTTAATGGAAGGTAACCTGTAAAAATGTGGGCTGAGCTACTTTATGTCTGCTCCAGGCTAGGAGCATGCACATGGGTAGTTACTAACGGTTCAGTTTCATTTTACTTGTTAAGACATTCTATGTTGGTTATATATCTAAGGTTTGGAAAAAAAGAACCCAACTTATGTTGTATGTTCTATGGACATGCATACATTTTAATAACTTAATGATTTTTGAGATCTGCTTATATTTTTATTAATTTGGGTGAATTATTTCTATAGGAGTTGTTCTGTTTCTTTGAATCACAAGAAACCCTTTAAAAACTGCTGCTCATGCTAATGCACGGTAGTGCACCCTCAGCGAGTTTGCAGATGATGCCAAGTGGTGCAGTTGACACGCCTGAGGGA
>NW_010540842.1:0-6489 GCF_000687285.1 Phaethon lepturus
TCTGTGTGTGATTCTGTGTGATTTTATGAATTCCTGTGGAAGAGTTTCTTTCTTTTTAAAATTACTCTGCATAGCTACTCTTGTCCTTTGCCTCTCTAGTACAGGTAACAGTTAACAAAAGCTGGATAAGCTGCAAGAGTGCCAATGCCAGTGAAACCAAAATTTTTGCCTTCTCCACTGGTGTTAACGCGCATTGTCTCTGTAATGCATTGTGTATATGGGTTCACTGCTGTACATTAAGTAGACTCCTGACAACAGCAAACTGCCAACTTCAACAGAAGGGGACGAGAGATAGTTTGGTTGGTTGCTCAGTCTGTCTGTCTGTCTGGCCATCCGAATCTATTCTGATCCCCTTCATCCTTGCTGAGGCAAGAAAGCAAAGGCTGATGTACATAAGCAGGAACCTTTGGTTTTTTGAAAGTTTTCCAGGCTTGTGTCTCTTAATGGATGTGCTTAGAATACTCCTGTTATATTTTCCAAATGCTACTAACATTGTTCTCTTCCATCAAATGTGAAGAGCAAAACCTCTGTGTTGGGTTGACAAATAAGCTATTACTTTGTGTCTTAAAAATGCAGACAATACAGATTAGTGATTGCTGCAAATTGGTATGTTTAGCATGTCCTTCACAGCGCTTGACCTGACCTAGGTCTGATCCTCATTTATATGGCATAACAAAAATCTACTTAACAGATGCTCAGAGGATGCATTTTCATAGATTCTGAATCTCTCTGGTGTTAATTTGCTTACGTTGCTGAAAGCGGAAGGGAATATGTCTGAAATGAACCATGTGCAACAAAAAAAAAAAAAAAAAAAAAGAAAGAATGTGTTCACTTTGTATTAATGAATCAATGAGCTGGTAGGCCTGTTAATTGTAATACTCAATGGAAAATCACCACTTCTCCACTCACTGAGTAGCTCACCAGCACAGCATAATGACCTTCGTGAGACTGCAAAGTAATTTGAAAAGTCAAGGAAGTAGAGAGGATAAGAAAAGTCACAAGTTCTTTGTTGCTTCAGCTGACATGGAAAACATGCAACTATTGGCCCAGCCAGCAAGGCTTGTGAGCCCCAGGTGCTGGGTTTGGTAAGGGAAATACATGTATTAAAACTTGGAATAAGATCCGTTCACTTTTGCCATGCAAAAGGCACATCATCATCACCCAGCACCTCTGTCAATAACTAACAAGGCCTTTAGAGTCAGTTGTTGATGTCAGCCATGGGGCTTCTGCTAAAACTAAGCAAGCCATGGTTGACTTCCCCCCCCCCCCCCCCCCCCCCCCCCCCCCCAGACTGGGGCATAATAGCATGGAAAGCCCAGAATAAGGGGATCCCTTCAGACTTTCTTCAGCACAGTTGTGGCCTCCCAGAGATTGATGATGTGTTTTTTCCTTCGGGGAGGGGAAGGTGAGACCTCTTGATGCTGCTGATTCTGCTCCAAGTGTTGAGATTCTTGCTGCATTTTTTTAAAGATGAAATAGCTACAGCAGGGCCAGACCATCCATTGGTGTAAATTGATTTTGCTTCACTGAAGGCCACAGGGTAAGCCACATTGCGTCAGCTGAAGATCTGCTCCATAAAATGTCTTGGGACTTGCTTTTTCACTGTTCTATAAATTACCAGAACATTGGTGTAGGAGGAGAAGTGTCTAGTAAGATGACACAGTATTTTGCTTTTGCAGAAGTGTTAAGAAAACAAAAATAAAATGAAACACCAACACACAAGTGGCACGCTACAATAGATGGCAGATTCTAAAGACAAAGTATCTTTTTGGAAAAATATTCAGGGTAGACATACTGGGTGGGTTGGGGAAAGGATGATTGATAGAAAGAACAGCAGATGGACAGCATGTACTGCCTGGGACTCCAGCAGTTATCAAATGAAATAAATCTGACTTGTTTTAGGTTCCTGACTGTTCACCACTGAATAGAGGGGATAGAGGTACAAAGATTATGGCCACCATATGTCTTAATCCAGAGCAGAGATATTTCCTTGTGTCCAGCTTCCAGGACCAGCTGACCGATGAGCTCCCTGATTTGGTAGCTGGTTTCACCAGACTGCAACATGCAGGAAGTCCAATAGACTGCTGTCCCACAAGCCTGAAAACCTCATTTTTATGAGTCTGTAAGATGAAGTTGCCTTGCAGATTCTGACATAAATGCACAGGCTAGGCCATCCAGACTTTGGATTTCTTTGGCAAGAACTTGGAAGAGCTGAGAATCCAGTCAGATGAACACTACCCTTAAAACCTGTTACCACATCAAGGAGACAGAAAATCTATTTGTTTTCAGTGCATCCACCCTAATGACACAAAGCTGGAGCTGCAGTCTCCTTTGAAGTGGGACACTCAGGGTTTTGTGTTAGCAGCTGCAGAAATTGCAGAGTCCTCTCCCCTCCTATTTATTTCCCTCCTTACCTGGCAGCGACAGACATGTTCAAGTGAAGAACCTGGCAATCTTGACATAATAAGAGTTGCATATAGGAGTTACAAAAAATGTCTCGGCCCAGACTGAACGTGTATCTCACCAAAGAATGGCATCACCCTAGTGTGTAAGAAATGTTGAATGCGTGATGAAAAGTACCAAGGATGAAGAAAAAGGGGGGGATTCTTAAAATGGTAAGTTGCTGCTTTGGTGCACGTCAAGATCATAATAATTTCTGCTGTCTTGTCTTTAGTTTAAACCTAGCTGAAAGCCATTTTCTTTCAATGCTACCTCACAACATGCAGCCATTCAGCTTCTCATAGAAGTATGCCTACCTATTCAGTGATAAAAACATTATTTGGTCATTTATATCTATGTAGAGCAAGTGTGTATTGATGTAAATATTTCCACCTTCATATGGTAGCTACACCTTCTCTTTTTATTTCATTAATACTTGGCTAATACTACTTTTTATCATATATTGTACTTCTATTGAATTTACTTGCTATATGATAGACAGTAGATCCTCTCAAGAGTTTGTCATTTGTCTACAATTTGTAAGCATTGCCCTTCAGCATCCTTTTTGCTAATGAGTTGGTGCAGGGCCAAATCCTCCACAGCAGAAGTGCAGCACTCGGATATTTTTTCTCCTGTTTATCCTTTACTGAATGCCAGTGTGTCCTGATCTCTGCAGAGACACTGAAGTATGGTTTAATGGAATGTTGTACATGACAGCATTTCTTATTTCGCCACACACACATAGGTGTGAAGAATCACTTCACTCAAGCCAGCGAATCTATTCCTGATTTATGTTGCTATAAAGAAGAACAGATTCCCTTTTATCAGTACTGGAAAGAAGCTGTCAAATCAACACAAAAGGAACCAAGGAACCAAGAAAAACCAAGATTTTAAGGGATTCTTCCCTGTATGGTTGGTAGTGTGTGAGCAGTGGTCTAGCAATACACATGGAAGCTGACTAAACAGACGGAAGGATTTAAGGCAATACTGCCATATGTGAAATGCTTGGATCGTTTCAACATTTAGCACCATGGGGAAAAAAAATATTCCTGAAATGTTGATTTAGCACCAGACAAGACGTATTTGGCTCCACTGCTAGTCATTCAACTATTCTTTGTAAACCTGAAACTGTTATCTGAAGGGCTTATAATATATTGAGATCATCACTTTGGCACTCTTAAAACAATTTGAAAAGGAGGAAAGGAATAATACCAGAGGAAATTGTCCAAGAAAATTGGCTTTCACAGACCAAAGAGGATTTGTTATTCAGAGGCTCATATCCCAGTCATGCATCTGACTGCTTTGAGTTGCTCTAGTGACACCAGGCAAGTAGAAAACTGGCCCAAATGGCCAGTTTAGAACACTCCCTGGAAACACAATGTCCTCAATGCTGTCTTCTTCCAAGCACAAAAGGTAGACTGGTGGCAAAGCTTTTTATTTTGCTTGCTTTAAAAAAGCTGTGCTCAAGTCAGAGGTTGCTAGCAATACAGTCCTGTGTGCCTGAAATGAAATGCAAGTTCCGTCCACTAAATGAGGTTTAACAGACTGCACGAGAGCTGATTGTTAGCTTATGCTTACAGTAGTAATGCTTACTGTTTATTTGTCTCTGACAAATGAATCCTCAAACACTGACTATTCCAAAACGAGCTCTACCTTCCTGTGTTCTGACCAAGTGTTGCAACATTGAGTAGTTATATCAAGGTGAATTAGATCCAGACTAAATTTCAGGTATATTCAGGAAGGATATAAGAACTAAACATTGTAATTACCACAGTTCAGTTAATGGGTGAAAAAAGTAATCCAGCATACCTTCATCTAATGTATTGACATTAAGGAACCTTTTTAGCTAGGGGTCTCTCTAAAAATGAGGAGAGGATTAAAAAGTGCTTAGTTTACCTGTAACATCTATGGTGGGTTTTAACATGTGATTTGCCGACCAGAAGCCAACTTTTTCTTCTTCTTTCATTCTGAGCAAGCGGTAACAGTGATGGGACTGACCCTAACTGTTTATGTCTGGTAGTATCCTACTTTGGAGCCCCAGGCAAGTGTGGATTCTCGGGAATAGCTGTACTATTAACCATGCTGGGAACATCAAGCACAGATTTTGTCCTATTTCTACTCCAACATTAGACGTTGCAGCACAACAAAAGAACAAGGAAGATAAAACATTTCTTTCAGTATGTGCAGAACTTCTGTGATATGTTCACACAGTATGTATTTTGTTTGGCAGCATCATCTAGGACACCGTCTCAACTTTCAAACTGCTACCAGGCCATTCCAATTTCTTATGCATTTTCCTTTTTTCTGTGTCTCCATAATACAACAGAGTGAAGTCTAATCTCCTACCTCTCACTGCAGTAGGCAGTTCAGTAGTTACGATAAGTCTCATAAATGTCAAGCATAATGACAAATAAGGGAAACATACAGGAGAAAGTTATTCCGCTCATAGACACAATGTGTACCATCCTCTTGCTCATCAGTCACCGCAGTGTAGAGGTTTTTATTCTGTTTTCTCCGGTACTCTTACAGCAACAAAGACCTATGGTCCTTTAAAATAACATATTTTGCAGAAATAGCAGGACTGGCCACATCCTGATAACTAGAGCAAATGCAGTTCCCACTTTTACAAATTTCTGCTGTAAATTTCAGGGTTTTTTACAGGGAATTGAAATGCCTAAAAACTGAAATGTCTGATTTGTATCTCCTACTACTTAGCAGTATTTATTTGTTTGCTCAAGGTGATTGTTTTCTTTGTGAATCTCCACAGAAGTATTAAAAAGATTTTCATACCAATGTATCCCTATTCTTCTACACTAAAACCTATGTCCCTTAAAAATTATTATTAATAATAATAATTCCATTGACTGATTTAAGCTCTGTTTTGTTCAGTATTTGAAGGATACTTAATCTCATCCAGCTTCACAGAATGAACTACATATCTATGTTTTAAATAATACCTTTGAGAGTCAAAAATATTGTTTCTCCATCAAATGCCATCTTGAAGATCTGAGGGACCAAACCAGTATTTTCTCTAGAAGACTACCATTCATATAGTTGTAATTCTGCCTCCACAAGCTCTTATGGACTTTTGGTATAATGTCAAAGATCTATGGGTATCAGTATTAAGTTTTGGGTGTTATATACCAATCGTCTCAAAAGTAGCATGCAATTCCTCATGCTCACTCCTGTATTCTGCTTTATGTATAGAAGAGAGTCTGCAGATTGCATCTCAATACATGTTTAGGGAGCATTACAAAGTTTTAGTAAGGCTCCTTTTCCTTACCTGTTTCTTAAAGGTATTTCCCTTATTACAGTAAGTCTAGCATTTGAGGCAGCAGGGATAGACAGAAAGATACAAAAGACTTAGGATTTAAAAATGTATTATTGTATATACATGAAATACACGAGTGAGAGAGCAGCTATCTTGTGATTTTTCAGTTTATGTTTCAGATCTAGAAGCAGGTTTTGTGTGTTGCTGGAATATGAGAATCACTGTTATTTCTTGGCAGGTATCATTCATTTCTAGCCTGGCTGTCTTGTGAAATAATGGCATTCAAACCTGTCAGTGCACTAATGCTCATTATTGCGGATGTTTGTCACAGGCCAATGTAATTTTATAGGGAAAATCCTCATTTATGATGAAAAGAGGAAACATTTTGGAAAATTTTATTTTTAAAACTGTACTCATTGGCAGCAATCTAAAGTTTGCAATGTTATGGGTATTATGAGTAATCCCAGGATTGATGGATTACTGAGCAGCCTGAAAATGAGACAGTTGAAGCTGTGTGGTAACTGCAGTTTATTGAACAAATCACTGCATACATGTGTTCTGAATAGTACTTTAACGACAACTGGCTTGGAAGACGTTTGGCAGTATCTTTCAATGTATAGGGACTTCATTATAAGGAATAAGAACATTATTCCCTGAAGCACTTGTGTATGTGCAGGTCTTTAGCATATATTTTTGGATCTCTTGAACTTTAAGGAAAAAAATAGCTCTAGGCAGCCTGCTGTTTCTGGTGGGGTTTTAGAATAGCCTCATGCATTCCT
>NW_010540843.1:0-2495 GCF_000687285.1 Phaethon lepturus
TTCCTCGAGCTTGTCCAGGTCCCTGTGGATGACATCCCATCCATCAGGCATGTCAACCGCACCACTCGGCTTGGTGACATACTTTTGGAATATGGAATATTTAAGATTAGGCGTCTTCTAAAGCTCTCAGCTTAATCAAGGCTATGAAGAAGATCGAATCAGTATCCCCAATGCCCTTTGCAACAGGCAAAAAACCTGCAGGGAAGAAGCACAGTGGCAACATCAACAATCTGCAATGCCCTGTCTTCTCCCACCTCTGTGCTTGAAACAGAGCTGAACTGAGGAAGCCTTTTAGATGGGTAACCTGAACACAAACAGCTGTTTATCACCCCAAAACACCTCATCTGATGCTTATCATCTCCAAACACCAGCCACGTGGATCAAAACAAGAATCAGTCAGACGCCCTGAATGGGACCAATCAGCTATAGAAGTCACCCAGCAGGAGACACAAAACACTGTCTTCATGGACTTCATTTAGGGCACAGTTCAGAAGTCCCTCATCAGCCAAAACTCCCATCGCCTGGGGCAATCAGTTCTGCCTTCTATGTTGCAGTGCTTTGCAGCAGTCAGAGCCGTTTTCCAAAAAAAAAAAAAAAAACAAACAAACCACGAGACGCAAAGTGGGATCCAGGAAACATCTGCCATCTGATTCCAACACTTTTTAGGAAAAATGACATTTTAGGTCTTGGCACTGTTTGTTTCATTTAAAAGCACAGCTGATCAGCATTTGGTCTTAGTCCTACACACACTTACATTCCTCTCAGCGCTCTGCATGCAGGAGTGGCTTCACCGACTGGCAGGATCTGCCAAAAAATAAGATCCAGCCCTCACAGCCGTCTCCTGCCACCCCTCAGTACAACAGCAGGAAGAGGAAGACCCTTCCCTTTGCTAAGGGCACGTGAGGGCAGCCAGCGGACCCTTGCCAAAGTCTATCCAGAAAAAAAATTCCACAAGACATTTTAACTCAGAGTCCTGTGAGTCACATTTACAGGGCTAATTCCACCCCCTTTCTCTAAGAAGAAACAAATTGGATTCCCTTTCATTCCACAAGTGGCCTCTAAGAGATGCCATGGTGAACATGTGACCTGCTCCAGGACATGCAGGTTTAATGCCCCACCATCACCCATACAACGGTGCATAGTGGAGTCTGGTCTTACACTAAGTTCCCACCCTGAACCTTGCTCAAAACACCTTCCAATAAACAGTTAAATACTATTTTTTCTTGTCCTTTCTTTAAAGAGATATTTTTAATGCACCCAGGAAAGCTATTGCTTTCCACCCAGAAGTCCCATCAAGTGACTTATGGCTCCTTAGACTTTAAGGATCCTCAGCCGATGGTTGTTTTGTCTGATCTCCTACACTGCAGGAGCAAGGAGAATGTCACCTCTTGGATTATAGTGGATGGAATTCATCTTCCTTGCCAAGCAAACAAAAACAAAACTTTCCAATAACTTATATTCAAACTGTGTTTAACGACTTTACCCAAGAAAACAGGACTTCCTCACACAAGCCACCCAGCGATGTTAAGAGTATTAATCATGAAAGTGAGAATCATGAGTGAGAGTAAAAATAGCAAGGATTCTGCACGTATCTTTTTTTAAGCCTCACACCTACTCAGAAATGATCTCTCGGTCAGCTGTCAAGAACTGCTTGGGATTTTTTTTTTCTTTTTATTACTATTTAATTTTAGAGCAAATGCTTCTGATTCATAAAGATAGATTAACTGTGAACACATTTTCCAAACCAGCCCTCTCAAGAATGCTTTGTTTAGGTCTTGCAAAAGGCCATTCTCAAAATAAACTTTTTCAGGACTTTTTTAAATGTCAGTGACAGAGTCTTTGCTCATATTTCTGCATTACCCTGTTTTGCAACCCAAACATTTTTAATCACTGGAGGAGTCATACCTGAGACAAGGAAAATAAGGAGAAATCTTCATGGAACCATAGAATAGTTTGGGCTGGAAGGGACCTTTCTTCTGGCAAAACACCCATAGGACAGATTGGACCGGTTTCATCAGATATGACCGTCATGCAAAGATCAACAGACAGTTTCAAATGATGAGATTTAAATATTGACAAGGTACCATCGGCTACTCTAATTCTAAAAAAAACCTGCTCCTGGGGACCAGCACATTACAAAGCTAGAACAAACTCAGTATTTGCAAATAGCATCGCTATTAAGAACAGTGACATCACTTCATTTTCAGCGCCGAGGACCCCGTTGCACCAGCCAATATACTCTCTCTGTGTCAATATTTACAGTAATAAAATACCTCTGACATCTCCATCGCCTTCAGGTCACCTAAAACACGGCCCCTGTGGTCACCACATTAATTTTCTCTGTGCACCTTCAGAAACACATCTCTGGCTTCTCTGCTGCAGATTTTGGCTACTCGTCCCAGGTTTTGGAGCTTTCCACAACTCCTTTGCTTTGTCACTTGGACACAGCCAGGGACCAGCCACCTCCTCCCCCCCCCCGAAGATCCTCTGAGCAG
>NW_010540843.1:2526-5687 GCF_000687285.1 Phaethon lepturus
AAACCCCTCTGGCCGCTCTCTGTACCTCCCTTTACCCCACAACAACTTGAATTTAGCAAAAAGTCCTTAAAGAAACAAGTCAGCACCTTCTCTGCCATGTCCCGTCCTTCAGCAAAGCAATGTCACATCCCCTCGCTGATGTCTCATTATACCGGCCAGCAATCCCACGGCTGGGGGAGAAACAGTGACCCAAAATGCACATATGTATTTAATGTACAGCTCAGCACAAGCCAAAGGTGGGGGGGAAGCATCCCCAGTCTAAAGAGCTGACAGTTGCAGTGTTTATTCTATTTCTAGTTACACTACCATAGAGTTTTAATAAATGCTTCATTAAAACATCAATTGTCTGTCCAGCCAGTCAATTATCACTCATAATCACGGCTATATGACTATATACTGTCTTCTACAGATGTTCTTACATCTGTGCAAAACACTCTCCACCTCTGCAACATCCTTCTAACATCTGTTGAGTATTTGTAAATGTTTTCTCAATATATAAATTAAATTATATATAAATTAAATGATACTGTCTTGCTTATAATTCACCTACTGTCCTACTATCCCGTGTGCCCCCTTAAATCAGTAAAAAGATATTTCCTTGTTGTTTACAATGTGCTAGTCTCTTGATAGCTCTTTGCCACATCTATTTAAATGGCTTTTACATTTTCACTTAGTAAGAGATTACACCAAGCCTCCATCTTATCAGAGGAGTTATTAGGACCTAATCCTTTGTAAGCACTAAAGTTATTAGACTTGTGAGAATATTTTCTTCCCTTCTATAAATAATGTGTTGTGGAAAAAAAAAAGAAAAAAAGAAAAAAAAGCAAACGTCCTCGGAGGAGGTTTGCCTGGTGGAACCAAAGCTGACCCTAACGCAAGCTCGCTGGCGCTGCAGGAGGGGTGCATGGGCTTCGTGCAGCAACAGGACCCCCTCCCTTCGGGGGAAACGGGAGCAAATATGGGGGGAGCAAAGCGGTCCCATGAATACAGCCCCTTTGGCTGATGTGGGTGTCCCCTGCCCTGGCAAAGAGCCGAGGGTGGTGGCGGGGGCTGCACCCCATTTTGGGTGGGGTGTTGGCTGCAGAGCCTGAACCAGGCGACGCTGACGCAAAGCAAGGTGCTCCCGTCAGAACCCGCCGTTTGCAAGGCGAGTGCTGGTTTAGGCTGTTTTTCCCATTCTTAAGTGGATCCCTCCAAGGCAAATGGAAAAAAGCGAAGCGAGGGAAGAGGGGCGAGACCCCAGGTACAGAGGGACCTGCAGAGGAGACCTTTGCACACCCCCTCCATCCTCACCTCCACAGCACGCAACCAGGAGAAGCCGCTTCTCTGCTCAGGCACCAGGTCTCAGCTACGACACTCTCTCCCCCAGAGCACCGGGGGCACAACACGATTTTCGAAGCTGTCCTGTCCAAGGGCCAGCAAACTGGGGATGGAGAGGGGCACGGGGGGGTGGGGGGCATCGCTTCCATTTTGCAACGGCTCTGTCTCCTCCCACCTCCCACCCCACAGGCTGACACTACTCCACCGCTGCTCTTGGATTTTGCCACCCAAGTCCCACCGCTGTTTGACAGCCACCTTCCAAGCTGCTCCGCTTCGCATTAACGCTGTTTTCTGCTGTTTTGGTAAGAGATCACAAACCTGCTTCCCCAGCCTTCCCCTCTGCCTCCTTCCCCATCACTACGTCCTGCAATGGGTGCTTGCTGGCTCTCTGAGCACCAAAGCTTGGTCCTGGCAGGGGCTGGAGAGAGCGGGGGGAACGGGGTGAGAAGGTGGAGCAGAGCCCTTTTGGAAGGGGAAGCTTTCACCTGCATGGCAAGGTGTGCAAACAGCATCTCCAACCGTTCCTGCTAAATAAAAGTGCGGTGGGTTTCTAGAGAGCATCTCCAAGAGGCGCAGGGAAACGGGCAAGGCAGATCAGCTCTCTTTCCCCCTCCAGGACCCTCTCTGGCTCCTGCACCCCACTTGGGCACTGCCAGCCTGGGATGCTAGAGCTTCCCATCGTCCCCCACAGCTACAAAACACAGATACTCCGAAGTTACTCTCTTGCAACCACGGCGGAACGACCTCAGAACAGCAGCAACGAAGCGCTCCCTGCCCGGGAACAAGGAAGTTTCTCCTGCCTCCGAGGCAGCCTCGCTCCTCCGCTCCCCTGGAAAACACATCTGCCAAAGGCAGCTGGGAAGGGCACAAACAACTCCCTGCAAACTCCTCGCAAACTCTCATTCGCTTGCTTTGCAAAAGCTGCCGTTCGCCTCCGTCATCGTGGGCTTTTTAGGGTCTCTCTGCAAAAGAAACGCTCATTGCGGCACGCGCTGGTAAAGCCACTTGTTTGGCAGCCCAGATTTCCGTGCGTAGCAATTTCAGAGCATTTCTGCTAAACAACAGGGGAGGAAAAAAAAAAAAACCCACCACATCGCCGGTTGACTGCGCCGAGGCGAGCGGGGAAGGCTTGACAGCTTCAACAGGACATCTCAACCCACGAGATGTCTACTGTTAATGCAAAATAAATCATCGCTCTGTCTCTCGGCATTTTATTACTTTTTTCTTTTTTTTCTCATGGCACGTCTGTAATTTTGGCATTCAAAGGCAAATCAGCCGGGCTCCGAAGTCCACATGCCCCTTCTCATGGTTTCTTCCCAGCACACACAAATGCCCCATACTTTTCCCACCAGTGAGTCCTGTGGGTAGGGACCCCGAGGACAGGTCCCATCCCCTTCCCTCCGCATTTAATTCACCAGCGCACCTCTCCGAGCAACAAAAGAGAGTTGAACCAAACATATGGCACCTCGCTTTTCCTCTTTTTCTCCTTTCAAAATGTTTATTTTCAGTTTTTAAAGACACCTTAACCCGCCATGTTGAACTGACAAGCTTTATAAATATTCATTTACCGCAGTTCGGGAGCGCTACGGGAAAATATGTATAGATCCGGGCTGCACATTTTGGCACTGCTGATTGCTTTCTTTGCTTTTCTTCCCCTCTGCCTTTCGCAGCAGCTTTCTTTTTCCCCCTTTCCCTTGCAGATTCAGAAGAAACCCACCCGCACACCCAAAATAACTCTTTCAGAGACGTGCATCAGCCTAGTAAATTTGAAAGGAGGTTCGCACAAGCTCGTATCGGGAAAGCAGCAGAACGATAGATGTTAAAGAAAAGGAAAAAGAAGC
>NW_010540844.1:0-1215 GCF_000687285.1 Phaethon lepturus
CGACACCGGCCCCGCCAGCCCCTCGAGGTGCCCACCAGCTCCCCCTCGGTCATGCCTGGGGCCTGGGGGCTTTGCCCTGCAGCACCCGCAGGCCAGGGCGCGTGGCACGCTTCCCTCGTCGAGCCTCACTGAGCAGGAATATCGCGCTCGGTAGCAAATGAAGTGGGTAACAATTACGCTTATTCCTGTGATTTCATTCATTTATTTGAAGTTGTAAGCGCACCCATCGGGGGTTTGCCACTGAGACCCGTGAACGCTCACCCAGCCGCTCGCCCCGGGGGGGAAGTGTGTGAGGTCCGCGGGGAAGAGGGATGGTCTTACCTGCAGCGTGCGCGAGCTCACCTGCCCGGTGCCGCTGGCAGGACGCCTGCGGTCTGGAAGGCTGTGCCATCTCCCGCCGCAGTTAATAAAGGGAAGCTGTCTACATAAAATCAAAGCAAGATAATGCTTAGAGAGGCAGTGCTGGCCGACGGGCCGTGTGGGGTACGGGGCTGCTCGGACCCTCCCTTGGCTGGGCCTGGTGCGGAGAGAGGGGCTTCGGCTGCGGTGTGCCCGTCGCTGTTTTGGGTGTGCCCGTCGCGGTTTCGGAGCAGCCCAGCTGCAGCTCAAAGCCTCCTGCACCCACAACTGGCCTCAGTGCAGTGAAGCAGTGCTTAGAAGTTACGTTTCATTCAGAACAGCTGTAGCCTGAACAAAATTACTCTTAAAAAGTGCAAATGAACCGCAGTTTCTTTTCATTTTCCCCTTTAACTGCGGTTACTCTGTCGCTGGGGGATTTATGTCGTTTGGCTGCAGGTTTTAATTGCTGTTTGCATACACAGCAGTGTTATATGCAAGCACTAAATGTGTATTTCCATTTTACATCCAAATCCAAACCGCTGCAGAAAAAGTATTGGTATGTGTGTCTTGATACCAGCTACAGCTTAATCTGCCCTTAAACTCCTGAGGAGAAAGGACTAAGTGTATTCATTTTATTTTAAGCACTTTGTAAGATACCCAGTGAAGCAGAAAGGAAACCAACACCGAGTCAGACAGGAGCGGGACACGGGGGCTCTGTTCGACTTTGTGGCTGGAAGAAAATGTAATAGAAACTTGTGTCGCTCCGGCGCGACGAGCTGACCGGCCCCGCGCCCCTCTGGAGGGGCACCGGGACGCGCCGCCCCGCAGGTTCACCCCCGTGCCCCTGGTTTGGCTGCTGGGGATTCGGTGCCGCGA
>NW_010540845.1:0-227 GCF_000687285.1 Phaethon lepturus
CCCCGCCACGACGCAGTCGGCACCCACGCACACACGGGCACGGAGGTGCCTCCCGCTCGCAGAGGCGCGTTTCACCCGCTGTTCAGCTTCACGCGGTCCTCTCCCCCTCCTCTTCCCAGGGTAAAACGCAGCAGGGATTTTGTTCAAAGAACACGTAACGGCCCCCGCTCGAACGCGGCAGCTGGAGGGTGTCGAACGCCCGCGTGCGACGCGGGGAAGCGGCTCCC
>NW_010540845.1:660-1076 GCF_000687285.1 Phaethon lepturus
CCGCCGGCGGGCGAGGGGAAAAAGCGGCTCGACGCTGCGGTGCAGCCTTCATCTTGTCGCACGGGGACAGGAGATCTTCCCTGCTTGTTAAAGTAGACTTTAAATGAAGGAGCAGAGACAGGGCAACGGGCATCCAAGGACCATGTTCCCATCGTTTTCTCCTCCGTTGGGTGCCCTCCTGGGGAGCCTGGCCACGCCTGCGGTGCTCGGTGCTGGGCGGCATCGGCGGGGCAAGCCCGTGGATCAAGGTGCGAAGGGTCAACGCTGCTGAACAGCTTGAAGCCAGCCCAGATGATAGCCCTGCTGTCCCCAAATCTTAGCTTGGTGACAACCTGCCTCCCACAGCCTTTGGCTGCGAACCAGCGGTTTGGGGAAGTGGATGGGTGCTCTCCAGAAGAGGAGGGGGGGTCACACTG